>NC_083644.1:1351590-1429090 GCF_963576545.1 Limanda limanda
AGATGCTGATCACACAACAGGATCACTGCACAGATGCTGGTCTCAATAAAAGAGAATGACAAGATGTCAGATGTTGTGAACCACCAGAGAACATCAGTGTTTCCAAAACTCCTGATGTGCTGCACTTCAGAGGGAGAACAGGGAACATGTTGTGAAAACTGACCTGAGTTGTTTAGTTCTGAAAGTCCAGAGGATCCACTGAGCTGTTGTGTGCATGTTGTGTTTATATCTCTTTGTATCTGAGAGAGGTGTGTTGTGCCTGAACCACAGCTACACTGTGCGAATGTTGTGTTGTCACTGGGCTAAAGACTTGAGTATTTCTGTGTGTTTGTTAGTTGTGTTTGTCTTGCGCATTTTTTAATCAGCTGAAAAACTCCAAAACTGAAGGTTAGGAAAAGCCATACAAACCTTTGTTTTACACCTTTTGCTGTTTCCCTTTAGTTTAAACTGTATTTGTTACGATAGAAAACCTTGAATCGTCGGCCAGGTTCAGACACAGCAGAACATAAAGCTATGAAAATGTTCCTTTGTCTGCAATGAAAAGAGTTTTCAATGCTCTTCATGTCTGTTTTCCTCACTCGCTTCTTCCCTAAAAACATTTTTCATCCTCCACCAGCAGCTTTTGTTGGCTTCACGAGCCACGAAGTATAAATAGAGGGTGAAACATAAAGTGTAAGCCTCAAACAAATGTGTGCTCTGGCAGCTGGATGGCAAACACCACTAAGTCTCTCATTAGGCTTTGATTAGGACCACAGACGTTTCTAAAGGTTTTTTAATGAAACTGGATTTTTCACAGAGAGCTTCGGCAACAAAGAGAAATAATGAACAGAAATGAAAGATGCTTTGGCAGCAGCAGGAACGTGGCGGCCAACAGTTTGGATTTTGAGAGAGTTCAGAAATAAGCGTAACAACATCGGAGTCGTCTCCTCGGAGTCTGAACGTGAACTGACGGGTTCTCAGCAGCTTTCACAGGATCGTGTTCACAGAGTAAAGAGCAGATTGTTCCTGAGCAGGTCGTTCGTTCTGCGAGTTCCTTAAACCCACGGAGGGAAAATAATCCATTGATTGAGCTCATCAATACAAAGCTCTGCTCCTCTACTCCTCAAGTCGAGACTCTAAAAACCTTTGGACAGAAACAGGTTTTCACCTCTGTTCGTTTGTTTTGTTATCTGGTTTGTTCATAAGCAAGATTTCCACAGAACTCTGTAGAACCCTCTGGTCTGGGTCAGTGAAGAATCCATTAAGGTTCGGTGTGAATCTGGATTCTGGGTTAATCCAGGAGTTGTGTTGCAGTTTGTATGAATCTCAGCGTCTGTTGGGCCCTGGTGCAGGATTGTGTTCTGCTGAGGGAGGGTTGGGTTTTGTTGGTTTGTTAGTTTGTCTGCTGGATTACACAAAATCCACTGAATGAATCTATGTGACATTCGGAGGAAGAGTGGTGCAGCCATAGATTTATATATAAACACTAGATGTCTCGTCTGCGTTGCTGGCCAATGGAGCCGAACGTCCGTACATGGCGGCCATCTTGCTAGAGGCATCTCGCTCACATGCGATAGTGGTCAACCGATTTTTTAAACGGTTTTGTTTGTTATAAACGTCAGAGATGTAGATATGACACTGCGTACTTATGAATAATTATGTTTTTTTCTAAAAAAAATGAATAATTTATGCAGTGTCATAACTACATCTCTGACATTTATAACAAACCAGACCATTTAAAAATCGGTTGAAAATTGAGCAAGTTATGGTTATTTACCACGACCAACACAATGTTATGGGTGAGCGAGATGCCCCGTAGCAAGATGGCCGCCATGTGGTGACGTCCGGCTCCGTCGAACGAGACATCTAGGTTTTATATATGGGATCTATGGGTGCAGCTACACAGTTGGTCTCATGGTATATCCTCTGAGAATACTAGACTCTGATTGGCTAGAGGCAACTGTGTTCAGGTTCTGGTTATTATTCCAACGTTGAAGAAGATGTAGAACTTTAAAAAGAAAACCAGAATTACACATTTCTGCTGTAAACACAAAATATGTCTTTAGGTTTTCATCTAAATGGTTAAAACTTTGTTCTTTAAGAAGTTGACCGTGGATTTATCGCAAAACGGAAAAACTGAAAAAGAAAAGACCTGCAGATAACACAATGAACAGAATGTGTCAGATCCTCAGACTCCTGTTTGTTCGTAGTTAAACTCAAACCGACTTCAGTTCTTCCTGCTCCTGAGTCACATGACCAAACTGGAACCTGCTCCTGCTCTGTGGAGGATGAGCTAATCCAGTTTGGACCGTATCTGCCATCTCTGATGACGGAGAGGAAATTCAATTGTCTTTCCATCTGGCACACGCCCTGCTCCTCCTCCTCCTCCTCCTCCTCCTCCTCCTCCTCCTCCTCCTCCTCCTCCTTCTCCTCCTCCTCCTCCTCCTCCTCCTCCTCCTCCTCCTCCTCCTCCTCCTCCTCCTCCTCCTCCTCCTCCTCCTCCTCCTCCTCCTCCTCCAGTGAGCTGCAGGTTTGTTGTCTCTGAAGAGTCCGACAGTTTCATGAAACAAAGACAAACAGCCTCATCTTGTTTTACGTTACCTTATCGTCTCCGATGTGGAAAGTCAAAATATTTACACACGTCGCTTCTCGGTTGCTCTGGTGTTGTAATCGTCCGCCCCCCCCCCATGTTTGAAGGAATGTTTGAATTTCAAGTGAACAGGGACAGAGCTGCTCTCCCATTGGTCCGTGTGTGAAGCATCTGTCTGTCTCCGGTCCAGCTCTGTCCATTCTCACGTGTTCCCCAGATCTGTGAAATTAAGCTTTCTGTTTGTGCTGAGGAAGGAACGAGGACACAAAGACAACAACAACAACAACAACTCTATCCTCTGTTTGTCTCTCTATCCTCTGTTTGTCTCTCTATCTTCTGTTTGTCTCCATCCTCTGTTTGTCTCTATCTTCTGTTTGTCTCTCTATCTTCTGTTTGTCTCCATCCTCTGTTTGTCTCTATCTTCTGTTTGTCTCTCTATCTTCTGTTTGTCTCTCTATCTTCTGTTTGTCTCCATCCTCTGTTTGTCTCTATCTTCTGTTTGTCTCTCTATCTTCTGTTTGTCTCCATCCTCTGTTTGTCTCTATCTTCTGTTTGTCTCTCTATCTTCTGTTTGTCTCTCTATCCTCTGTTTGTCTCTCTATCTTCTGTTTGTCTCCATCCTCTGTTTGTCTCTATCTTCTGTTTGTCTCTCTATCTTCTGTTTGTCTCCATCCTCTGTTTGTCTCTATCTTCTGTTTGTCTCTCTATCTTCTGTTTGTCTCTCTATCCTCTGTTTGTCTCTCTATCTTCTGTTTGTCTATCTATCCTCTGTTTGTCTCTGTATCCTCTGTTTGTCTCTGTATCCTCTGTTTGTCTCTCTATCCTCTGTTTGTCTCTCTCTTCTGTTTGTCTCTCTATCTTCTGTTTGTCTCTATCCTCTGTTTGTCTCTCTCCTCTGTTTGTCTCCATCCTCTGTTTGTCTCTCTATCCTCTGTTTGTCTCTATCTTCTGTTTGTCTCTCTATCCTCTGTTTGTCTCTCTCTCCTTTGTTTGTCTCTCTATCCTCTGTTTGTCTCTCTATCTTCTGTTTGTCTCTATCCTCTTTTTGTCTCTATCCTCTGTTTGTCTCTCTATCTTCTGTTTGTCTCTATCCTCTGTTTGTCTCTCTATCCTCTGTTTGACTTTCTATCTTCTGTTTGTCTCTATCCTCTGTTTGTCTCTCTGTCGTCTGTTTGTCTCTCTGTCTTCTGTTTGTCTCTCTATCTTCTGTTTGTCTCTATTTTCTGTTTGTCTTTCTGTCGTCTGTTTGTCTCTCTATCTTCTGTTTGTCTCTCTATCCTCTGTTTGTCTCTCTATCTTCTGTTTGTCCCTCCATCCTCTGTTTGTCTCTCTATCCTCTGTTTGTCCCTCTATCCTCTGTTTGTCTCTCTATCTTCTGTTTGTCTATCTATCCTCTGTTTGTCTCTCTGTCCTCTTCTTGTCTCTCTATCTTCTGTTTGTCTCTCTCTTCTGTTTGTCTCTATCCTCTGTTTGTCTATCTATCCTCTTTTTGTCTCTCTATCCTCTGTTTGTCTCTCTATCTTCTGTTTGTCTCTCTATCCTCTGTTTGTCTATCTATCCTCTGTTTGTCTATCTATCTTCTGTTTGTCTATCTATCCTCTGTTTGTCTCTCTATCTTCTGTTTGTCTCTCTATCTTCTGTTTGTCTCTCTATCCTCTGTTTGTCTCCATCCTCTGTTTGTCTCTCTCTCCTCTGTTTGTCTCTCTATCCTCTGTTTGTCTCCATCCTCTGTTTGTCTCTCTCTCCTCTGTTTGTCTCCATCCTCTGTTTGTCTCTCTATCCTCTCTTCTTGTCTCTCCCCATCTCTCCCCCCTCCGTCCCCCTCTTGTTCTCTTTTATCCGTCCTCTCTCCCATCTCTCGTCCAGGCTGACTCAGCATTTTCTTATCACCCCCTTCTTCCTCCGATGGGGAAAAGCTTTATGCAACGCTGAGTCCTTTTCTTTCCCTCCTTTCCTCTTCCTCTCATCTACTATTCCCCCCCTCTCCCTCCTCTTCAGCTTTGAACTCGTCTTCATCACAGACTCGACTTGGAACAGGCTTCTATCAGTAAATATGTTTGGGATTGAATTGGTGGATTGTGGCTGATTAATTTATCAGACGTTAAATCCAGATAACTTCCTCACATTCTCCGGAGCAGCTTTATGTGAGAAGTGATACGTCCGGGTCAGAGGCTCCGTGAACTTCATACATCACTTCCTGTCTCCGCCTGCGGCTCCGCCCCTCGACTGACCCACCTGGAGGCTTCTGTATTTGTTGTGAATGTGTCTGAGCGGAGAATCTCCCGTTTGTGTTGTTCATATTTAAAAGACAAACTCTGAAAGTCCGGAGCCAACTGAGCGAATGTCCTCTAGAGTTCATGTCTTTAAATGTTTCTAAATAATAAGACTGAAAGCGGTGAAATGTTGTTTTTAGTATCTGAGTGTTTGAGTGTTTGGTGGATCTGGTGATTCTTTGTTCCTCTCATCTTACGTTTGGAGGAAAGAATCTAACTTCTGCGTTTGCTCCTGTTTTCTCAAAATGGAGATTTTCTTGCACTAGCCCCGCCCCCCCCACAGCCACCGTGCTGTTACTAGCTTTTTCACTTCATTCACCGGAGATGCATGGAACTGGTTTTAGAACAGGCACTGGTTTGTTACGGCGTCGGTGGAAAGGATCTTTAAGAATTCACAGATTTTCAACTGCACAGAAATCGATGTTTCACTCGAACCCACTCAGTCGACCTAGTTTAGATTTTTACCAGCGGTGTGAAATCTTCCATAATAATTTAAAATTCCCACGACACTGCTTCTTACATCGGTATTAAAACACCTTCCTCCTCCACTTCTGCACCAACCGGCTTATTAATGTGAGTGGAGCTGATGATGAAGGAGCTTCACGCTGAGCGGAGGCTGGGAACTGATCTTCAAGGTTTGAGATTACGTGCGGTCGAAGCTCTTTCTAGTGTGTGTCTGTGTGTGTGTGTGTGTCTGTTCCCCCCCCCCTGAACATCTCTCTGCTCTCACGGACGGACTTGAAGAACTCGGCCGTTCCATCAAAGCTCTGTAACAAACACCGTCATGTTTAATTCACTCAGCCTCTCCTGTGTGAGGAGGCTGACGCACACAGCCCAACACCGTCAGCACAATATGCAGACAGAGCAGCACGCAACCTGTCAGCACACACACACACACACACACACACACACACACAGACACACACAGCTGCAGTCTCACCACAGGCCTCATGTTTTTCTTCCTCAGTGGATTGTAGCTCAGGTCTTGTTTCCTCCTCTTTTCCTCTCGGCCTCGGTCTTTGTGGACACACTTGTCGTGGATCAGTCGTGTGTTTGTGTGACCGACGCTGCCGCTGCTCGCACTTGTGTTGTCATCAGCCCGAGTGTGGTTGTGTGATCTGAACGATCCGCCGTGGTCCAGGCAGCCGGCCAGCTGCAGGACGGTCACGGAGCGAAGCAGCAAACCAGCTCATCAAGCTGATGAATGAAGTGACACAAACAGGAGCTCTTTATCTCCTCTTCAATTACACAACGTGATGACCAGCTCGCCTGGCACCATGCAGCCTATTCATGTCCTCTTCCTCCGTGTGGGCTCGCATGTGCAACTAGGCCAGGAGCTGTCTGCAGCCGGCGCGCGTGCATGTGAGCGTGCACGTGTGTGTGTTGGGTCTAGGTCAGTGGTCTCCAATGAACTAAGCAAGCTGTAAATAACAGGTGGGCTCCGTAAAGAATGTTTACAACCCTCAGAGGACGCAGAGCCGCACAGGGAAATAAAGGGTCACATTCTAATTCTTCATCTATATTCATACAGGTTTCAAATGAATATCCTCGCTGTCACTAAAAACATTCAGGTCAATACTCGTACACATGGACTGCAGCTGGGATGTAGATCACATGTTTTAACTGGAGTGTCACTGAGTGGAGCACAGACCTCCACCAGGACCAACAGGCTAATGGATCTAAAGTCCACTCACTCACTCACACTCACATAAACACGTCTGATGTCAGGAAGAGCCAGGAAGAACAAGCTCAGATCTCATATGTTAAAGAGAAATATACTTCTTTTTTTTTAACAATATTTTTTATTGAAGTTTCAAGTGCATATCAAACTTTATGCAGAATTTACAAACATTTTCATTTATATCCCCTCAAACAGCCACTCATTCACACAGACAAAGAAAAAAATAAAAAATAAAATGGACAATGACAACAGACATCAAACTAATGGAGTAAAAAAATAAAATAAATAAATAAATAAAAATAAAAATAAGAAAAAACAAAAAAAAGGCATCATTTAAAGAGAAATATACTTAATAGTTATTTAAATATTTAAATTGATCAGCTGATCCATTCGTCTTTTCTTCAAAGTGCTTTCGCAGATTCAGTTCAGATTAAAAATAATGAGCGCGTAAAAATTCACAGAAGAAAATTAATAAAACATTCAGTTTATTGGAGAAAATATGTAAACACAGCAAAGAGCAGCTGAATCAGAGCTTGCAAGTTCTACGAGTTCCCAGGTTTCATGTGATATAATATTTATAATGAAGTTCGATCCTCTTCATGTTTCAGGCAAAGCTACAGAAACACTGAAGACTGGAGCTGGATGTTTGTTGAGGCTCATTGAAACATTCAAAGGCTGAAATGTTATTTTCAGAAAATGACAATTTGTCAATGCAATTTAAATTATTCATATGTTTTATTATATATCTCTAGATTATTTATCCTCTGAAATAGATGCCTCTGTTTTAGATGATGTCTCTTTATGTCGGTTTGGTTGTTAAGGAATACAGGACAGCAGAGAGTTTCTTATACATTCATATCTTCTATGTGTCTTATTAATGTTTCTTACCAGAGACACTCAGGTTATAGCATTTCAGTTCAGCTGACCTGGTCTACCCAGTCGACATCGGCTGCGTAGACCGAGTGTCTCAGGTTCCAAACATTTATAAGACACATATAATATATATATGGGAAATAAGTGAAATGAAATGCTGCTCTTGGCTCTTCATCATGGATGGGGACAGTCGGGGCCACAGTTTTTATTAACCTCCAACACGGCAGAGGCATAAAACCGAGCAGGACCAAGCTGCTGCTTTAATTAGTCCGACAGAGAGCCGAGGAAAACACAGCTCTACCTCTCCTTTCTCTCCCTCGTTCATCATCCCTTTACTTTCTCTCTCCTCCGCTCTCTGCTGAGCATCTTGTGTTTCTACTGTATCTGTAGCTTCAGGATAGAGTAACACAACCCAGCTGCTCCTCATGACCTGCATGTGTTCAACTGCTCAAAGTGAAACTGTGCACAGACGAATGCAAAGAAACGTTCTGGATCCTCAGCTGTGGCTCGAAATAAGATCATTTTATCTTCACGTGCGAATGAAGATGACGAAGCAAAAGTCTCATTGAAGAGCTTTGTGATGGAAAAATTAACTAAGTATGTGTGAAACCTATGTTGTAGTTGGAAAGTACGTTTTTGTAGCTCTATCTAAAGGCTTTTATGAACTTTCTACATACATATACAAACTGTTCAAATGTTTTATGGCTTGGACAGTTTTAATTGTGTGAACTGTGTATGACCTGAACACTGTTAGACCCTTTAGACTCGCCAAAGAACTGAATGTATGTCTGCTTATCTCCAAAGGAAACACATGTAAATCAGTTGTCTGTGTGAGGTAGCTACAGAACCAGTCTGGATTGGCTGAGAGAGATTAGTCCTCCTATATAAGATCATGTACCTGACTGTCCTGCTTCTTCACTCTGAGACCCTTGCTGTTTCCCTGTGTTGATCCTTTCTGCAGAAAGCCCCTTATTAAATACAGATAGATAACTTTGGTGTTTCCAGCCTCTTGTATCTCCAGATTTCCATCACAGCTTGTTGTGAAAAAGAGAAGAAAACCACTTTGGGGATTATTTAGGTTCTGAACCGAGTTACAGTCGTGAAGTCAAACGACCTTAATGGAGCGATTTGCTGTCTGTCTGTGGAATCATCTGCTGATGATAAGTAAGAAATCCACAACTTTCTATTCCTGAGGTTACTCAGATTTCTACTGGTGAGAACAGAAAGGTTCTGTTTGTGTTTTTACGACCTCACGTCATCAGTGTGAACAGGTTTGTGTTTTCTTATCGTCAGCCACTCAGAAAGCATCAGGCAGTGAGCCGGTGTCGTCCTGTGAACATTCCTCCCTTCGGCCCCTTTGACCCCTTTGACCTTTGCTCTCATTAACACAGTCGGTCTGACCAGAAGCTGATGCAGAGCAGAACAGGGAGGGGCCTGTCTCACCAGCGTTACCCTGGCTCTGGTGTCTCTGTCTCTCAGAGGACGGGCAGGTTCTGACCCAGCTGATCCCTGTAGCTTCATGAAGCACCGGTGTGATTTCTCTTGGTTATTCAACCCGTCCTCATTACCCGTCTCTCATGTCTGTGTGAGTCATCGCTCTGTGTGAAGCGTAGGAGGTCACTCTTCTTCTTCTCCTCCGCTGTAGCGCTGCCTACATTCCCCCTTTCATCTGTTGTTATTCTCCCTTGGTCCCTTCTCTCAGTCTGTTTGTTCAGAGGAGCTTCACCAGATCAGTCTTCTGTCCTGGGTTTCACGTCAGCTCATTGTCGTCTTGTGTTCATCAAGCAGCATTAATCAGTGATAAAATGATGCATTTGAATAACTCCACCGAGGTCTAATAGTCTCACAAATTAAATCCAGCCGCCATGAATCACACTCATGTATCAGCTCTTAATGTAATTCTAATTATTTCATCAAGAGCCGTGATTTGTTCTCCTGCCTCCGTCCCTTTGTTTCCATTAATGATAAAACTCTCAGTATCAGTTCATGTTTAGTAGGATTGATATGAATTAATATAACCGAAATGTGTCTCCACACTTCATGGACTTCATCAGGAAGCAGCTGAACCCAGACCAGTTGGTTGTGTAATAACATGTTGAACCTGTGAGTGAATGTTTGTGTGTCTGTTCCTCAGAAGATGGAACCAGCTTGTGTTTGAATTCATCATTTTGAATAAGTAATGATCCAAAGCCTCTGATCATCGCTCTCATGGTTAATTAATCTAAACACGATCATAAAACATGTTGCTGTGTGTGTATTTGTGTGTGCACGTGTATGTGTGTGTGTGTGTGTGTGTGTGTGTGTGTGTGTGTGTGCACTGTGAACACACCCTTTTGTTTTGATTAGCGTGAGCGAGGCTGAGGCGACGCTGTGCGCAGGAGTGAAGGCAGTGAGGGGGGGGGAAAGAGAGGCGGAGCACTCTTCCTCCACTCCATTCATCGTGAGCGAAGTCTCTGTCCCCTGCTTGCGCCTGATTGGCCGCCTCCACAGAGAGAGAGAGAGAGAGGGAGAGAGGGTAGAGCGAGAGGGGGAGCGTGTGATGAAAGAGGAGGGGAGGAGCCGGAGCATGTGAACGTACTGACACATCAGAGACAAGAAAGCAACAACAGAAGAGAGAGAGACTGGAAGAGCAGGAGAAAGGAGAAGAGGAAAGAGAGAGAGTGCTCTTGTCTCGGAGGGAGGGGAACGGTCTCTCCTCTCTTCTCTCGTCCCTCCTCCCTCGTTCCTCTGGATCCGTCCTGCAGTCTGCTGGGAGGACATGCCGCAGACGGAGAGACGCAGGAGAGAAGAGCGGAGGTGAAGAGATGAACGAGTCGCGTGGTGCGTGGACGAGTGTGTGCGTGGGAGTCCCGGAGCCGCAGCGGTCCTGAACCACATGGAACCGGCTGGTTGGCATGGCGACGGATGCGAGGTGGACCGCTGCTAACCAACACACGGCCTCTCGTGCTCAGACTCTCGCTGGCGCCCGGCGAGTCCAGCAGCTTCACGGGTCTGGTGTTGTCCTCTTTTTCTAGAGAAAGTTCCTGAGAGGCCTCTGGAACTCTGTAGTCAAAACGCACACAGACAGACACACACAGACAGACACACACACACACAGACAGACACACACAGACAGACACACACCATCTGTCCTCCGCCCTGCAGAGAGGAATTCCTGACGCCGGCTCCCTCCGTGTGTTTCTGCAGCGATCTCGGGACCTTCTTCCATCTTGACTCTAATTAAGCCAGAGGGCAGCAAGCTGGGCCCCCCCCTCCCACCCTCCTTCCCCCCCGAGGCCCCATTGTCATCATTAAGTTCTGCTGCGAGCCGCCCGTGAATAATGGAGCCAGCCGGGTCGGCTCTGGACTAGCGCCTGGAGGCCGCGAGGCGGACGGAGAACAGCGGGATAGAGGAGCGAAGGAGAAGAGGCGAGCGGTGGAGTGGAGGTGTGTAGGAGTGGGAGGTGGAGAGAGGTGGAGGGGCGTGTCCTGTCCTGAGCTCAGGATCGACTGCTCCAACCAGGACGCACGGGAGGAGATGATCTCCAGGTCCAGACCACACCTTCCTCTGCACAGAATCCTGCTCCACTCGTAGTTTCTCCATCTCTGTGTTTGTCTCTGAACGTCTGCTGAAGGAATCTCCCTGGAACCTGGGATTCAACGTGTTCATCCACCTCAGTGAGAAACTGACTTGACACGGATTCTCTTCTTCTCTCTGAAGCTTCAGGAGTTTGAATCTTCTTCAAAGAACCAAACCAGGTTTTTTTCAGCCCGAGTCTCACGTGAAGATTTGTCAAAAGAAACAACACAACAGAGCTTTTTATAGATCAGAGAGGATTCCTAACAGAAGAGGACTTTCAGATAGTGCGTTGAGTTGTTGGCATCAGTTGATGGACACAGGAAGAGCGAAGGAGGCTGTGATGTAACTTCCTCCACGTGGACGGACTTCCTGGAAAGTGCCTGAACTTTGTAGCTTTGTTAACGAAAAACCAAAAAGCTGCAGAATCCACAGGAGCTGAATCATGGACGACTCCAGTATTCTGAGGCGCAGAGGACTCCAGGTAAGAACCTGTTTGTTGAGCTCAGATTCCTCTGCTGTTTGCAGGGGTCAGAGGTCAGAGGTCACTCACTGAGAATCTGAGACTGACTCGTCGAAGGGTTAAAGGAGAAGAGGCTCAGAGGTTCTTCTTACTTAGAAGTCTGTCATTGTTCAGTCACACAGTCGAAGGTTTGCAGTCATTGGCCGGATCACATTTCCAGCTATCAGGAAGGAGAGCATCACACCATCGATACACACACACACACAGACTCACACACACACAGACACACACACGTATAGTGTTTCTCTCCAGTGGTGGTCAGTAAATGACGCCACAGCCCAGTGAACAAAAGCAATTCATTACATTTTAAAACACAGAAGAAGAAGAACAACCTGTCACTGTATGAAAAATACAATTCATTCAAATCCAACCTGCAGAGTTGTTCTCCACATCTGGTTGTTTCCATCAAGCTTTAGTGCACAGTTCATATTTTACAGTAACATTTGACCAGGATACGTTTAATAAACAATAAATTAACGAATGATTTGAGCGAAGTCTCATCTCCTAACTGTATCCTGATCATAGATTATCCTACTGTTGGTTTTAATTCCTTAAAAAGCCAATTTCATACAGAACAAAAAAATGCTGTATTACATAAAGCTTCTATTTCTGATAAATAAGGATATTCATGGTGTGTAAATCCAAACGTACGAGTCTCAACTGGCCCCTTTTTAAATATGAAAAGAAAACCCCCGGCAGCACATTTATCGAATGTTCTTATTTCATCGCTGCTGCACATTCACATCAGGAGCTGTCATCCCAGCTTCATGCTCCCAGGGCTTCAGGTTTATAGATGGAGCGGCTTCAGTGATGTTGAGTCAGCAAACGCTCCCCCCCCCCCCTTCCATATACACCCCCCGATCCACCCTGGAGAGTGGGTGTGGAGAGAGACGTGTATGATTGAGACCATCTCTCAGCCGTGGCTCCTCCCCTCTCCCTCTGAGGAACCATGAGGAACCAGGAGGAACCAGGAGGAACCAGGAGGAACCAGGAGGAACCAGGAGGAACCAGGAGGAACCAGGAGGAACCCGGAGGAACCAGGAGGAACCAGGAGGAACCAGGAGGAACCAGGAGGAACCCGGCTTTGAGCTTGGCCTCAGCTGTGTTCAGGTTTAAATAGCTCTGAGGACGTGCACCTGGAATGGGGACAGCAGGCGGGGGGGGGGGCGGGACGACCTTAGAGTCCTGCACCTGTTCTGAGAATCCTGCTCCTGCTCCCTCACAGTAAATATAACAAGCTCTCCACTCCCAGCTTTTAAATGCATTAATGAAAAAACACTGACGTCAGTTTAGCTCATAAAAAGTGAGACATCTGGCTTTTACAGTGATGTACTCAAAGCAATCCTTAATGGAAGTGAATCACCACGGCAACAGCAGAGACATCCCTGCTCCTTGTCATGTGACCAACACAGAGTTAAATAGTCCAATAGGCCCAGAGGTGACCTTGACCTTTAGGACTCCTTCACACCTGGTGTGGTTCAGAGCTTCAGACTCTTCAGGTCAGTCTGAACCTGGACTTCAGGTGTGAACGGTTCCTCAGAGCAGAAGAGGAGTTCTGGATCTGGATCAAACTGGACCTGGTTCTCTCTGAAACCTGAACCAACAATAACATTATCACTGTAACTGAATCCCAGAGTTTAGTGTGGATGTTGTGTGTTTCTGTTCGTCCCTGAATGATCCCTTTGCTGAGTAGACAAACCGAGACACTGATGACAACTGCTCATTTGTTTGTGTGCACACAGCGGTTCTGTCTGGGCTCAGTGTGTCTGTGTGTGTGTGTGTGTGTGTGGGGGGGGGGTGGGGGCGTCCTCTGGCACGTTGTGTAGCTGTAAATCTCTTTTAGTGGCTGCATGCCCAACACAGCCGGCTGCAAGGATTAGAAACAAGAATAAGAGTCTGAAACTCAGCCTGTCGGAGGCGAGCGAGTTCACCCAACACACCACATCCTGCTTATTGTTAAACAATAAGAAGAAGGTTGACCTGTGTCCCGAGGGTCAGAGGTAGAAGGTTGACCTCTGTCCCGAGGGTCAGAGGGAAGATGGTGATGTCATTCAAATCACAAGACTTCTTTCTCCAGGGAGCAGGAACTGGAGTTCTGTGTTCCTGTATTATGGCTCAATGGTCAGTCAACATCTTCTGGACTCTGTTAACATCTGTGGAAGCTTTTTGAATTTTGTTGTGTCTAATGTCACAACTGGAATCCACATTATTCATTAATTAGTTCAAATAGTGGTTCGATAAATGACAGATGTATAAACGTATTCAACTAAACGTCATCCTCACTGTAACAAAGCACTAAGGTCTGTCCTTGAAACCTTCGGGGGACACCTAGGCTCTTATTAGCTCCCCGGTCAGATAGCACATGGCCTGAGGTCAGAGGTCACCTGTCCATCAGCCTGTTATGATGGACGGAGGAGGACGGAGGAGGATACAAGGCGACGTCGTGTTTAAAGACCAAACATAGAGCTGAACGCCTCCACTCGACCCCGTGGGTGAGAGACAGTGAAGAGTCAAACTGATGGTGGCTGCAAATAGTCTCAGTGTCATTCTACTGGAGTGAAGGAGAGTGGGGGGGGGCTCCCTGTTGTTTCTATTCCTGGCTGTGGGGGTTAGAGAGGAAACGGGAAGGAACAAACAAACGACTGCATCGTGTTTGAGACGTACGAGTGAGTGAGAGACAAAGACTGACACCAGTTTAAATACACATTCATACATTTCAGTTTTCAAATCAGAATCAGAATCAGAATTCTTTTATTTGCCAGGTATGTTTGCACATACAGGAAATTGCCTTGGTGTCATTGGTGCACTGAACATAAAACAACAATATAAAAAACAACAATATACAAGAAATAGAATAAAATAGAATAAAGTATATACAGTATACAGTATACATCACTGTTGCTACATGAGCACGTGGCGTCAACACAAAGCTCGAGTTTAGTTTGAAAACTCCAGGTTGTGATTGTTCATTAATCAGAATCGAGGTTTTCTGTTGAATAAACTTCATGATATTGATTTGAAGTCGTATCGTAGAAGCAATCAGCTGCAGAGTAAACATCTACTTCCTGTTTACGCCACACCACCAGTGTGCGTGGATGGTCATGTGACGCGTTATCGGATGAGCTCATTTGGAGGTTTGAGATTTAAAACTAGAACTCAACATGTCTCCAGTGTCAAACACTGATGGGTCACATCCTGCTCGTTTGTAGAAACAACAGAAGAAGAATAGAAGGAGATGGCAGCCGTCTGTGGAGTTGTGTTGCTCTTCACTGGGACTCGTCTTGTGTAATGTGTGCGTAGCTGAGGACACTTTGTGTGTTTCATGCTTCTTGCTGCACAGCTGCTGCTTTACTTCTGCACATGTGTTTGTTGCATGTGGATTTACAACACAACTACACTGACACTTCAACGTGTCCTGGAGGCTTCTCTGACCACCTGGACGCTCACAGTCCTCCCTCCGTCTGTCTCAGGTGACTTTACACTGCCCTGTGTGTGTGTGTCTGTGTGTGTGTGTGTGTGTGTGTGTGTGTGTCCTGCTGTTATGTGAGAAGCAGGATTAGCGCTGCCATTCACAGCTCCGACAGCAGACCGGGTTTTCTTTCTCTGAAACAAAAGCTGCTCTGTTCCCGACTCCGTGTTGGATCCAGAGTCTTGACGGAGCCGCGGTGCTGACTCAGCTCGTCTGAACCGCTCGTGGTCGTTTGGATTCTAGAGTCACTTCCTCCCTGAGGTGACCTCACAGGTCTGATGAGGACATGAGTACAGGCAGGATTCCTGAGCCTCTTGCTCTTCAGGAGATTGTGGATGGTGACTCTCAGGATGATGGAGAGATTCTTTTCTTTCCCTCCTCCATCCCTCCTTCCTTGATAAACCCTGAGGTGCCCAGGATATATTTCTGCTTTGACCCTGTAACCTCCTTGTACACTTTGTGAAATCTAAGCAGCTCAGGCTTTAACTCTGTTTTACAAGAGAAAGTAAAATGGGTCGAGGAATTTAACAAACCCACAGAGAGAGAGAGAGAAAGAGAGAGAGAAAGAGAGAGAGAGAAAGCACAGATCAGGCTAATTGACGGGAGAATCCGGCCAATTAAAAGCAACAAGCAAATGGTCTTTATGGATTAAGGAGTGTTAAAGAGCTGGGCTCACTGAGCGGACCTCAGTCCTCAGGCCTCTCACACGCTGTGGGCTGTGCTGGCGATGGCGAGTCCTCGGGCGCCGCCGGCTGAGGACGCCGGCGGGGGGGACAACAGGTCTCTGGCCTGCAGGCGCTCGGTCAGCTGGTACGGGTTGAGGTTAAACATCATCAAGGAGACCAATCAGACGCTCTCAGAGTTCCAGGTAAGATTCAGCACATGTGGAGTGATTTACTGAACATGTGCCTCGGACACGCAGCTCTTCATCCAATCACAGCTCAGCATGACAGGGTCAGGAAACCTTTCACTAGCTGTCGACCGTCAACCGACCAGGAACCTTTCCATTCTGGATCGTACAGGATAAAAGCACCAGAGATTCTGGTTTAATTCATTCAATTAGAAAGCAACTCATTTTATTTGAAGACTATTTAATTAGCATTAAAGGGTAAGTAATTTAATTAACTCTATTTAACTCAGAGAACTATTTTTAACGTTCTTTTAAATTGTAACAGTAATTAATTAGTTTATTCCAACAGAATTGAATATAAATTAATTTTAACAGGTTTGTGTACCTTTATTACAACTGCGCTGTACTTAACTTTATATTTGGCAATATTGTGAGTTGACCTTATTTAACTATCATAACAGTTTTTATTTAATTTCATTACAACAGTACTTAAAACTTAAACATTACAGAATGTATAACTTTATTGTAATTGTTTTTTTTTAACTCTATTCACTGTAGAAGATTTCTGTTTCCGCCCATGACCCCTGACCTCTTCCGTGTTAAACCAGTGACAGATTCAAACAGAGTTAACAGGTTTATAAGTTTATCTGAGTCAAGTAAAACCCTGAGAGACCGACTGACATGTGTGTCGTTGTTGTTGTAGAAATATGACTCATGATAAACAGAAATAGAAGTGATTCATAATTTTCACATCTGGTGTTAAAGTGTCACAATAAATCGTGATATGAAATCTCCACAGTATGGGATCAGGAGAGGAGCGTGTCACAGTAACTTTCCTTCACTGAATATCTGTCAGAGGAAAGATTTTCAGCAACAAGAAGCAGAGAAACATCTTGTTCCCTCCGGTTGCTGATCTGTGGTGAATCGATATCTTGGTCCTAATAAGTGGAGCAATAACTTGAGACATGGATTCACTGCTCGGCTGAAATCACTGCAGCTGCTGCTTCTCCTCCCCCGGCCCTGAGAATCCACCGCTCATCCACCGCTGTTCAGAGCTGTTCATGGAGAAGTCCTTTCATCCAGAGTCTCGTTTGTCGATCAATTATTGATCATAAGAATGTTTCAGTATCAGAAAGAGTTTTTAACCCCGGCTGACACCATCAAAAACTGTTTTATTAAGATGCTGATGCACAGTATTATCTTTCTCTGAGCTTCTTTTGTCAGTTTAACCGTCAGACCCTTCCCTGCACAACCTTCATCTTCCCCCCACCCTCCTCCTCCTCTCTTCTCCTTCAGTCCACCTTTTATCTGTCGTCCTGCGGGCAGACATCTCTCCACATGATAAAAGCAGAAGCCCGGAGGCCAGCGAGGCTCGGGGAAATGAAGAGAGAGAGAGAGAGAGAGAGATGCACATTCGACTTCTTGTTGTCACCCACAATAACCTCGCTGAGCAAAGAGATGAGCCGGAGCCGCTCTGCTTTGTCTGTGAACCTCGTCTCACTGGAAACTTCAATGTGTTTTCATATTGATTGTTTTGGAGCCTCTTCAGCCTTCACACTGATGGGATGTTCGGGTGTTGATACCAAAACAGTGTTTTCACTGAATATTTGATTCCTTTGTACGTGACAAAGAAGCCGGCGTGGATGAGATGGAAACAACAACACAGATCTGTCCACAGCAGAAACTACACAATGTGATGAAGTACATGTCTCGATCCTTTAGTCCCGGTTTCTGATCGTCACATCAACATGAACAGTGAAAGCAATAATTCTGAATCCTGTTTGCCTGCATAGGACAGTGAAAACTTTGTGGATGTTTTAACTGGACACAGAAGGGGTTTCTGTCAGGGAAGCCGAGGATCAGTCGGATGTGACGGATGGTTTCTATAAACCACGACACGTTTGACTGGTGCGTTCTTTATTTCAGATGAACCGATGCCACTACGCTGCATTAAAATGTGAAATAGATTTTATTTTGGTAAATATACATTGTGTTTCTCTGTTGTCGTCACGCAGCGTTTTGATCCAGTTCTTTGTTTAGTTTCAGGCAGAGTTTGGTCCTTTTCATTGATGGGTGTAATTTCATAGCCTGAACGTAAATAATATAATTATACTTTCAATTTCACCTTCTTGAAAAGTTTGTTCCCCTGAAGTTTATCTTCCCACGGTTGTTTATTTAACGTCTCTGCTTAGGAATGCACCACAAATCTGGTAATTAATTACCCATGGGGCATTGGGTGAGCTCAGCAGATGCACCACGGCTCTGTCTCGGGGGGGGATGAGAGCAGCAAGTGTGTGTGGCCAATCAGGATGAAAGATTGCGGTGAACGATTTCCTGACTTGCATATCTGATCTGGAAGTTTCTCAGTGTAAACATCTCCAGACAAGTCTTTCTTCTCCACTGACGCTGGATTCAGGATTCATACGAGAGCAGTGACAGAGGGCTGCTGATAGAGAGTGTGTGTGTGTGTGTGTGTGTGTGCTGGAGGTTTGTGTCTTTGTTAGATCCGTTGTTGTTACTCCGAGTTGTGTCTTATTTAACGGCCTTGCTGCTGTCGATCATCGTCTTCCTTCCAGATGTGAAGCAGTGGAGCTTCACATCAGATCTGAGTCCCTGAGACGTCCACACATAAACATCCACTACAGACCTGACCTGCTCCAGCTCCTCCTCCTGTGTGAGACTGGGGCGCCCCCCCCCCCTCTGACACATAGAGGACACGGAGTCGGTTGTAAGCAGCGATAAACTGAGTGAGACGGACAGAAGGAGAACACGGCGTCTGAATGAGGTCGACACTCATCAGTCCACTTCAGCATCACACACCTGGAGTCAGGTCGGCTCCTGTAGATCTTTAATGAACCTCACTGCCAGAAGGGAGAACTCAGAGCTCAGAACTCAAAGGTCTGACTGACAGTAGATCGAACGGGAGCGCTGTGTTTCTAACAACTTCTTCAGTGGTAAAAAGAAATCTGTTCAAATCTAATTGAAACGATCAATTAGTTGTTGTTTATGAAGCCAAACACCCGTCGGTGCTGCTCCTTAAATGTGAAGATTTGTTGTTCTATTGACAAGATAACAAATCGAGCAGAACATCTAACCAGAGATGAATCGTTAAATAAAATAAAGAAATGATTCGTGATCCTTATCTTATCCAGTAAAGCATCTGGGATCAAGTGCTCCGTGTTCACTCGAGTGAAACCTCAGAGGACAACGATCCCTGGAGGCGGAGCTAAGACCTTCTGGAGGACTCCTGAGCTGAGATGAATCCGTCTCCTCTGGAGGTCGCAGCTCGTTCAGCCTCAGCAGGTTACACACGGCTCAGAGAGCTGAGCTGGACTTTGGCTGCTTGTTGTTTGTTCTAGAAAGAAGAGAGGGATGGAGTGAAGGAATGAGCAGAGGGAAGGAGAGTGGGAACAGAGGTTCACTTGTTTGTTCTCCTCACTTTCTCTTCATCTCTCTCTTCCTGCTGCTGCTTTTCTTCTTCACTTTCTCTCTTTTGTTTAAGTCACTCGCATCTTGAATGTCGCTCTCACCCGCCAGCGGACTGGATCGGCCAATTAGAAACAAGCTATGAGCTCATCCGGTAGCCACGGCGACCACAGAGAATAGTATGAGCTCATCCTCTGAAAAGAGCGAGAGAGGCAGAGAGAGAGACAGAGACAGAGAGAGAGAGAGAGAGCCGACACCAGCTTCACATCCTCTCCTCAGGGAGTCGGGTTTCAAAGAGTCGGACGGACTTCGATTTCTGGGATTGCTTTTATTGGAATCACTGAAATATAATATGATAGAAGTACTAGGACATAGAAGTAGAGCACTTCCAAATTATTCATATTGAAATATCAAAGTGAGCAAAAGTTAAAAAAGAAGCAGTCAAGACACAATATTTGCTAGGTGTAATGAATATTTAAAAAAAATCAGTTTTTGCTTCTTTAAAAAGAAAAAACAATATCTCTGTGTAATCATTAAAAGTCACACTTACTCTTACAATATATATATATACATACATACATACACATGACCATATATATATATTTACATACATACACACACACATAAACATACACACACTGTACACAAACCAGGAACCTGACTCCCCACCATGCAACCAGCTCATATCACACAAGAGATCCCCACCTCCCACCCCACAACACCCCCCTCCATTCTCATATGATAAAAGATGTAAAAGGAAAATTGTAACATCCCTCCTTCTCCTCCTCCTCCTCCTCCTCCTCCTCCTCCTCCTCCTCCTCCTCCTCCTCCTCCTCCTCCTCCTCCTCCTCCTCCTCCTCCTCCTCCTCCTCCTCCTCCTCCTCCTCCTCCTCCTCCTCCTCCTCCTCGTTGTCTCTTCATGTCGAGTTCATTCACACGGCTGCATTAGGCCGGCGGGCAGCAAACTTCAAAGAGTGTGAAATTGAATGTCTAGACTACACACACACACACACACACACACACACACACACACACACACACACACACACACACACACACACACACACAAACACACACACACACACAGGGCTTCTTTGCCTCTGGTCTCTGTCTTTTCTTGCTCTTTCTAGTCAACAACAACAAATACAAACCCGTCTGTTTGTTCGAGAGCAGCTTGTTATTTATTGATTTGATATGAGGCAGAAACATAAAACCCTTTTTGATGGTTTGATTTCAAACCTTGATGTTTTACACCGGCCGCATTTTCGTCATTTCTTTACAAATATAAATCTATTACTGCTTTTTCCCGAACATACGTACATTTTCTTATTCATCACGGCCGGAACAAGTCACAGTGAAACCTCCACTAATCAATATTTTAAATATTAACGACGTATGAAATATCCACTGATGTAATGTTATGCTCTTTGACTCTGCAGCTGCACAGAGGATTTGCAACACATCTTAATATCTCAGATCTTTAACCCTTGTACTTAGATTCAATGAACGCAGCATGAAAACACTCTGGTTTTCAATCCCTTTGATCAGAGGCTTGTGTGAACTGGTCTTATTTTAGTTTGAAAACTCTGGGTTTGTGTTTTAGTCTGTGAATTTAAATCACATTAAACTTGCATAAATGATTGATTTATCAATACTGTGATACTGTATATAACCACAGGGGCCTCTGGTTATTTTACATAATAACGTTTTTATACATCCTGGTTGGAAACAGTTTGTTGATCCAGTAACTTTCTCCACTTTGGAATCAAATGAAAGGTCATAACAGTCGAGACCCTTGATGTGATGAACGCCACAGATTTGATGAAGTTGATCTTTAGCTCAACGTATCGAGTTGATTCCCTTGAAGTGAAATAATCTCGGCCGCAGACGTTCCTCAGTTTCCCTGCAGAGGTCGTCTCCTCTGCTCCTGAGCACAGCGGCGTTACGGTGGACGAGCGGGTCGCCTCCAAAGCGTCGTGGAGGAGTCGAACGGCCGGGAGCCAGCTGGAGACCGGAGAACGTGTTGATTGGATTTCTTCTCCCACGTGTGAGCGAGCCGCCCTGATTGAAACGAGAACTAGAATCAGAGCGTTTTGTCAAAGTAATGATGATAATTACTCAAGTCCCCGGTGGCCCCCCCGCCCTCCTCTGGAGTGTAAGGCTCCTCCTCCTCCTCCTCCTCCTCCTCCTCCTCCTCCTCCTCCTCCTCCTCCTCCTCCTCCTCCTCCTCCTCCTCCAACCCATATTCTCCCGCTCTCTTTTATCTTCCCCCCTCATCTGTAATCTTCGAGGCTACCCGCCCGTCACTGAACCCTCACCCGCAGTGAGCCGTCAGCTCCAACGCCGAGGGGGGGGGCGAAGGGGGGTGGGGTGGGTGGGCGAATCACGGATCACATGTCACTCGTTCTCCTCCCTTCTTCCTCTCCAGGGAACCACCTCCTCCTCTTTAACTGTCCATCAAACTCCTTTGTCTCATTTCCTCCCTCTTTTTCACTCTCCTCACGCCATCTAATTATGAGTCTTCCTCCTCCTCCTCCTCCTCATCCTCATCCTCCTCATCCTCCTCCTCCTCCTCCTCCTCATCCTCCTCCTCCTCCTCCTCCTCATCCTCCTCCTCCTCCTCCTCCTCCTCCTCCTCCTCCTCCTCCTCCTCCTCCTCTCAACCTTGAACTCCTCCAGTCTGATTAATCTCATCCTTACGATTTCTTTTCTTTCTGGCTTCAGTATTTCATCATCATTTTCCCCCCCTTCCATCTCTCACTGTTCAAACTCTGTATTTGTAAAGTAGAAGTTGGGTTGACACTTGGACTGTTTCTAAAGATGGACATCGAATCTCCACTTGTCTCCAACTCTCCAGAATGAAGCTGAAACATCTCAGACGTCCTTTAGAGTCTGAAGATCCGTCTCAGATGTCGATCATTACGTCTTCAGCCTCTTTTTATATCATCAGTTTGATAAGAACTTCCGACCTTGTTCATGTCCCATCTGCTAACATGGAGGACGGGTGAGGACCTTACTGCAGCCAGCCACCAGGGGGCGATCGAGATGTCATGACTTCTCTTCTGCTGAGCTGTCATGTCGTCCATGTTAATATACAGTCGCTCAAAGACTGATTAGATTAGATTAGATTTATTTATTTATCCACACAACGGGGAAATTCACTTGTTACAGCAAAATAAGAGAAACAGAATTTAAATAACAGTGCCGAAGCAACAATAAAAAAGATCACAATATGTACACTACTAAAAACTACACATAATGAGAGTACAGAAACAAAAACAACCTGCAAAACAGACACTGTGCAAAAGCAGGTACTGGGGAGAAAGTGGAATGATGTAAGTGTTATTGTAATGAAAACAAAAATATTATAAGTAATATTGCAACAGTAGTGACCATGATACAGAAAATAATTAAAAAGTAAGTGACCATAATATAAATAATACTACAAGATAGCATAATGGAAATATAAATATTGCAATGAAAGAATCATGAGCGATGACTGATTCTTTTCCTGCTCTTGAGCAAAGCAGCTTTAACAACTGCTTGATCTGTCCCAGCTGTGTTTCTAGTCTGTTTCCTTTATTGGTGGATTTTAGCATTTTGATAGAAAATAAACTCAGATCCTAGTGAAACCTTTTGCTGTTTGACTCTGTGATGAACCTGGAGACGCTGGTTCCACCTCAGGGGAAGCGATGGAGAGAAGAGACGTGATTCTCTGTGAGGTCCTCTGGGTTTCTTCATGTTTCGGTCGATGTCGGTGTGAAGCCTCTCAGCGGGAGAGAAACAGCTCGTATTGTCTCTGTGTGATGCAACACACACACACACAGACACACACACACACACTCTAACACACTCTAACACACTCACTTTTTCAGCAGAAAGGTGCAAATTGAAGCAGTTTTGGGCTGAATGAAGCGGAGCTGACAGGCGGAGCGGTGCAGCTCGTCTGATAAGAAACTGAGAGTGCAGGAGCGAGGGGGGGGGGCAGTCCAGAGGGAGGAAGAGAAAACGACTTGATTCTTCTCTATACGTGTAGATCCGTCTGTTTCTGTAACACTCCTGACTTCACCACTTCATTAGAGCAGAGGCGTCTGGAATCTGGGTCACACCCGTCACAGCTTCACCTCTTTTTAAAAAAACACTCTTTGGTTCTGTATGAAAACAGCAGCGGGGGGGGGGTCCCACCGCTGTCACTCAGGAAAGAATCCCATCAGGCCGTGAGCGCCAGTCAGTGTTAACGCGGCTCTGGGCTTCAGACTCCGCCTCCAGGCTCAAACATCTAATCAAGTCGTCTTATTAGTCATTTTCATTTTCATTAGATTCACCTGCTCTAGTTTTCTCTCCCGGCAGCGACTGTTCGCTTCGTTCTCACAAACGTCCTCTGGGACATTTCACTTTTATCTGGAGAGATTTACCCACAATGCTTCACTCACTGACGTGCAGGAGTCACTTCTGGTTCCAGGAAACCAAGATGGAGCCGGAGCACATGTCAGGCTCCAGGCTTCAGAACCAGAACTCATGGTTCTATCACACGACCTTAATGGATTGGTCATTGGATATTGATAGACTTTGAAATATTGTGCATCCTTTTGTCTCACATGCACAAAAACACACACACACACACACACACACGCACAGACACACACACACACACAATCTGAATACACAATCCCCAGTCAGTTCAGCTCAGCAGGTTGAAACAGACACCAGCTCTTTGTTTTAATTGTTGTAGCTTAGCTTGTTTCAAATCCACCTGCCAATCACACACAGACACAGACACACACACACACAGACACACACACACACACACACACACACAGACACACACAGCCGCTCCCTGTCTGTACTATCTGCAGATAAAAACCTTTTCACTGATGCGTCGCAGTTTTTCATTTGAATGAGTAAATTCCAATTAGGATTAGTGTTCTCTCTGGCGACGCTGATAGCAGCGTTAGCATCTCGCTGGAGGAAGTGTTGTCCTCTGGAGCTCGTGATAGACAAACTGATGAGGCCAGATTACTGTCTTTTAGCTGCTGTGTGTGTGTGTGTGTGTCTGTCTGTGTGTGTGTGTGTGTGTTGCTCCTAGCTGAAGCTAATCAGCATGTTTCCTGTGCGTTGGAGGGGACAGACCTGGATAATTGTCCACTTCTAGAAATCCGTTTGTGTGTTTGATAAAACCCACAGCTGCATGTAAGATGTCCTGCAGTGCACAGGAAGTGTGTGTGTGTTTGTGAGTGTGTGTGTGTGTGTGTGTGTCACTCTGACAAATGAAATGTGTAGAACCAATAGATATGGAGACGTTTATATGAAACCAAGCAGCAGAGAGCAGCTTGAAAACCATCTTTCATCCCAACTCACAAAAACAGACTCGGAGGTTTTTGATTTGCCAGAAAAGCTGAAGTTGAGATGATGGTTTCTAATAAAATCTGCTTTTATAAAGTTGTAATTCAGGTTTTTATTTAAATGTATTTTAGAAATTACAGACAGAAAACCTGAAAGTTGCCAAGACGAGCGACAGAAAGCAGCTTCCATTAAGTTTGATCATCTTAAGTGGATGAAGAATTAAAATTTGTTAGTTATTATCTTTCTGTAAATCACCTCATTGTCTTCACCAAAAATATTATAAATTAATTAAATGACAAGAGGCAGCTCCTGTTGTTTCTCTAAAATAAAATCTGGTCACTGTTCACGTGGTGAAACAACACATTCAGTCTGAATTATAAGACGTCTTCTGCCTTTAATATTACACTTTAATAGATTACATTTATATATAAATATATATAATATATTCATTATGACTGGTCTTCTTCCTTCACTTAGACTGTGACTCACAAACAAACATATTCCACTGAGTGAACACAATAATTGGCTGTTAGTGGCATTAGAGGGAGAAGAGTTATATCTGCTCATTTAGAAGATTAAAAGAAAAACTAATGGATGACATCCCCCAGTGACCCACACACACACAGACACACACACACACACACACACACACACACACACTAATGGAGATTAGTTGTGTTAATGTGTCAGTGTGTGGCCCAGGTGAAATGTGTCTATGATGGTAAAGTGTGTTATACTGGGACACAGACACACACTCTCCCATGTTGTGCACCATTAACCACACACACACACTCCATTAGAGCCTTACTGGTCCCAGTGGTCCTCTCTCTCTCTGTGCTCGCCGTCTCTCATGGCGCCCGTTAAACACCGGAGGAGCTTTCATTAGGACGCCGCTCGCGTCCAGAGAAACGCCAGCAGACAATCAGCTCATTCACTTAACGTGTCTTCATGCTGCTGCTCAGGAGGATCTCAGGAGGATCTCAGGAGGATCTCAGGAGGATCTCAGGAGGATCTCAGGAGGATCTCAGGAGGATCTCAGGAGGATCTCAGGAACAACTGGTGCTGTTCATCACGTTGCTGCTGATGCTTCAGATCAGAGGCTTCTTCACCATTAAGGTGGAATAAACATTTATATTATTAACACCCAGAAATCAATTGGTGGCTCATATTGGAGGCGTATCTTTAATTCTACTTTCACAGGTTCACTTTCTATCAGTGATGTGAACTCTAATTGAAACTCAACTCCTCCTCCGTGTTTCACACTCGTCACTGAAGTTGCTTCCTCACCAGTTTGTGTTTTATTGTGGTTCAGCTTCTGTCGTTGACACGGATCATTTCCTGTGCAGATGTTTCTTCTTGCAAGTCCTGTAGCTGCTTCATGAGCATAATCACTCTCAGATGTTTGATTTCAATCAGCTGCAGAACGTGTCGTTAATAATTTCACTGACTGTTGCTCCGCAGCAGATGAACTACGACATTAAAGCTCCATGTTGCAGGTTGAGTCTTGTGTCCCTATGGTAACTGTTCGTTTCTCTCTCGGTATAAAAACCAACATCCAGGTGTTTTTAAATATAAATCTTTTTCTCTTCCTGTAAAACACTTGACACAGTGTGATGACTCCTCCAGGATCTGAGCTTCAATTCTTGATCGTGACTCGTGGCGTCCATCTACATTTACTGTCTATATTTTCACATATCACGAGCAATATAGTGTTTAACAGGGTTCGTACGGTCATGGAAAACCTGGAAAAGTCATGGAATTTTAAAATGTGTTTTTCCAGGCCTGGAAAAGTCATGGAAAAAAAATAATCTCCCAAAAGTTTTGGAAAAGTCCTGGCAATTTGATATATTCATTTTTTCTTGTCGTTCATTTTAGTGATGGGCATAATTAATAGACGATCGATTAAGACAATTTAATCGAATGCCCATCCCTAGTTCATTTACGCTGAGTTTTAAATAATTCATCTGCTTTCAAAGAAATACACTCAAAATATAGGCAGGCTTACTTGGGTTTGTGTCTTTTAAGGTATACTGAATGCCTTGGAATTCTCATTGTTAGTTTGAAAACTACATTTTGTCACTTTTTCGCAGATAGACCGAGATTTTAACAAAATGTTCTGTCATGGAAATTTGGTTTAAAGTCATGGAAAAGTCATGGAAAAGTCATGGAAATCCATTGGTCAAAATGTGTATGAACCCTGGTTTAACCTTTTGATGCAAGATTTTCTTCTCCTGTCAAACATATTTAAATAACACATCAAACTGGATGTTGCATAAACCTGAGAAGCTAATTAAAGTAACAGATCAGCATTTCATTATAAAGCCGACAGGACTTTATTTTTTCGGTCATATTTAATTCCCGTTTTAATCTCGTTACCGTGGACATTAAGCTGTTGCTCTGTTCTGCTCCACTGAGGTAATACGTCAGATCTCTTTAACATCTCAAGTCTTTAACCTTTTATAAAAAATGAAATCCTCCGGTTGTGTTGCTGTTTTATGTGAATTTTGCTCCTCGTTGTTCAGGTTTCTGAGCTCGATCCAGATGTGTGTATGATCCGGAGCTGATTGGATTCAGACTGATCTCTGTCATCAGAAAGTTGATTCACTTTTCTCGTGATTTAAATTAGAGTAAAGCAGCAGAGTGACATGTTTGAGGCTCGGTTCACGTGTTCCTGCAGTTTACACACTAAGCATCAGTGTTCATTAGTGTGAGTCTCTGCAGGCTCTGCCCTGCGTCTTCTGTGTGTGTGTGTGTGTGTGTGTGTGTGTGTGTGTGTGTCTGTGTGTGTCATCGTGGAGTCTCTTTGTTATCACCGCTCTCTCATCAATATTCACAGTGTTGATAATGAATTCCTGCTGCAGCTGTAATTGTCTCCGGTGGAGCTCGGCTTCCCTGCGTCCTCCCGTTAATTGCGTGTTTTTAGCTCAACTAAAACATGTTATTATGATCGGGCCCCCGGGTGGAACCGCTAAATACACCCACACGCACACACTTTACATACAGACTCACACACTCACACACACACTCAGAGGAACACGACTCGCACGGCGCTCTCGGCTGAAAGTCTTAGGTAAACATGTTAGAATCCTAAACTATGGTTTTTAATTTGTAATCAAACAGGACAAATATGAATGGTATATCTTATATTAAATATTGATTGAATAATGATCTTTGTGCTATTAGACTTTTTCTTAGATATCTATTTCAACTGAGGTTTCACTCCAAGGCTCTGCAGAACTGATCCAAGGAGACCTGACTCGGAGCTGAGACACAATGTGTTGATGAGTTCTGATTCAGGAAGTCTTGTAATCAGAGTAAATAACACAACGTGGACATTACGGCTCCTGAAAATATAGCCAAAGCATCTCTATCACCCCCTGGTGGCTGACTGCAGTATAGGTCATAAACCTCCTCCCTGTCAGCAGTTGGGACATGGACCGAACTAAAACAATCAAATTAGACGTTAAATAATTGTTTCTCAAAGATGATTTACAAACTCTCCTGCACAGACGTCGGCACAACGATGGTATCTGGATATTTTAGTTTCATTTCTGGAAGTGGAAACGCATCGCTTTAGAATCTTGTGACCAACAAAACCAACCTTTCAAAACGTGAATATCCTCACGTGTTTGGAGGATGTGGTCGGCCATCGTTGTTGTTGTTGACGTTAGCTCTGGCGTTGCTGGGACGACGGTGACGTCTGTGATGTGGTTCTGTGCTGGTTCTCTAACAACCGGTTCTTAGAAGGAACCGACTGTAAAACCAGCTCCAGCTCAGGTTCAGGTCACAGCTGGAGCTGCCTCAGCCCCACATCACGTCTTCTCAGGTTCTCCTCTGAGCTGTTAACTCTTCATCCACTCTCTCTCTCCGTCTCTCTAATTACATTACCCTCCCTCTCTCTCTCTCTCTCTCTCTCTCTCTCTCTCTCTCTCTCTCTCTCTCTCTCTCTCCCTCTCTCCGCCATAAAGCGTATTATCTATTCTGTCTTCCATCGAGAGCGCGTGGCTTCAGGCTTCAGGCTCCGAGTTCTGCTCCTCACGCCGCCACGGATAATTGCATCATAGCTCGGAGCTTTGTGCCTGTTTGGCTTGTTCAACACGTGTGTGTGTGTGTGTTTGTGTGTCTGTGTGTATTAGCCATTACTGTTTTATTTTACTCCCCCTCTTGGGTTATTTTTGCAGGGTGACTGTGGGGTGAACATCCTCCCTGAGGACTCAGATCACAGCTACAACACACACACACACACACACACACACACACACTCAGTGTAATGTAATAAAGAGTCGGATGAGCGTGTGTGGGCGAATAGATGATAAGAGCATAAAGTGCTTAAAACCCTTAAACCCACTGACAGAGCTGCTCTCAGCTCTCTGTGTTTCTGACAGGCAGACGGGTGAGTCGCCCTGAGGGGGGGAGACGAGAGGGAGGGAGGGAGGGAGGGGAGACAGGTCATAGGTCAAAGGTTAAGAGGTTGGTGAGAGTGGTGAAGATCAGGAGACAGTTTAAAGAGCCTGTTGATTTGTCTTCTCATTGGATGAACTGCACTGTTTATCTGTTTGGTCGTTTCTGTCAGTTTATTAGTTTGACTTTTGATTTTTTTGACTTTCAATCGTCAACAACTTTATTATCTATCTTATAGAATCTATAGATTTACCGCCAGGAAACAAAAAGAGCTCTTAACAGTTTTGGAGTCAGAGTCTGTGCAGCGATCGTTCATTGTGTCGAGCTCCTGATGACACGTCATGTGCTCGACCAATCACACGTCAGTCTCAGCCTGTTCTTATATCATGAAATAACTAATTAAGTTCAATCAATGTCTCTGCTGTTCTGTTGCTTTAGACTGAAAAGACAAAACAGGCAACATTTTGACTGATCTCATCATAGTACACACACACACACACACACACACACGCACACACACACACACACACACAGCAGACCTGTGCCACAATCACTCTTTGTTTTAACTAAACTCATTTATGGTCATTAGCATAACTGCACTGATGGATGGAAGAGACAGAGTTTATCTGACTTATGACATAGGTGTGTGTTTTTGTGGGTGTTTGTGTGTTGTGTGTGTGTGTGTGTGTGTGTGTGTGTGTGTGTGTGTGTGTGTGTTCTCTCTGATGGACACTGATGAAGGTGTTAACGATGTTTTTCAAAGTAAAACCAGCTGTTGACCTACTTTGGGAACCTGGCAACAGAAGGTTTCAGCATCCACCTACCTTACCTACACACAGACACACACACACACCTATACACACATACACACACTGATTAGTACTATTGGCCAGATGGGGCTCTCCAGGCAGGTTGTAATGGCGGTGATCGGTTTTCCTGTCAGAGTCGGGGGGGTCACAGATATGAAGCCTGTGGTTATAATATTTTAGAATTTCAAAATAAAAGCAGCTTAAAGTTCCCTGAAAGCTGGTTCACACATTGAATATGAAAAGTTTTGGTTTCTTCTCATTAGTCTTTAGCTTCTGTTAATTAATGAGTCTGTGAATCACTGAGCTCATGATGTCCTGACACAGTGACACTCCACTGCCCCTCTGTGGCCGTTTGTAGGAGGTGCAGCTTCAGGCACAAAGAAACATGTTTTCATACCTGGACGATTGTCTGATGACGTCTGTTTGAATCCAGACGCTCTGTGTTCACATCTGTGGTGCTGTGCTTGTTTAAAACGTGCTCATTACTTTATTAATTGTTCATCATTTTATTAAGTCATGATTTAATTTCCACAAACTGCTCATTAATACTAATAATATTAGAGCCTGATCAGAGGATACTGTGAAGTTACACCTCTATGAGACTCTATTGGCAGCTGAACATTATAACATTTCCCACAATAAGAAATCTTTACAACATGTTATTATAATGTATGTTTTTCTTTCTCGTCTCTTGCAGAAGGAGCTGAGTCTTCCCAGAAGAGGAAGCTTGTAAGTACCGCCCTCTTTCTACTTCCTGTTCCGTTTGCACCTGGAAAGTTTTAAAGGTGAACTGCAATGAACCGAACAGAGAAACACAATCAGCACGAGGTGGAATACAAGAGGTGGAGGCTCCTGTTGTGTTATTCTGTGTGTGGTGTGCAGATTATACTAAGTAGTGTGCGTGTGTGTTTGTGAATGTGTGTGTGTGTTTTGTCTCTCTGCTGTTATTATGACGTATTGTAAAAAGCTTCCAGTAAAAGGTTAAAGGACAAAGTTTATAGGCCACTGAGTTCTTCTGTGTTTGTGTGTGTGTGTCTCTGTGTGTGTTTGTGTGTGTCTGTGTGTATCAGAACAGCTGAGCATCCCACTGTTGACGGACGCAGGTCTATTTTTAACGGCGTGTTCTGCTCCCGGCTGCTGATTTATTGTCTCGCTCCGAACGCTCAGGACGTTTGGAAACAGAATTCTCGGTTCTGCAGGTCTGAGCGTTTGGTGATCGTGGTTTTATCGGTCGTCATGGTGACGTCACTCAGGTGTTTCCCTGAGCGTGACCTGTAGCACCTCCGCAGCGGAGGTCACATGGGGTGCAGGGCGCTGCCCCCCCCCCAGCAGACACACACACACACCACAGGTTTCAGATATCGTACAGTTTCATTTCACCTCCACAACGTGTCATGGAGCAGAAACCATGTGGATCAAATCAAATCTCTTTCTGGTTTTGATCATATCCAGATTTACTATTTTTACTTGAACCCAATGACACAAATATTAAAATAGACGACATGCTCCTAAAAATGTAGCTCAAACATCTGGATGTGGTGAGTGGCTGCAGTAGAGGTCATAAGCTCCCCCTCCTCCATGTTAGCAGATGGGACAAATACAAATGTGTTAAAGTATAGATGTTAAGTAGATATTTGTCGTTTTTGATCTCACTGATGTTTGTTCAAGTGTTTCTGATCAGTTTGGTTTTAATTAGTTATTTGATGATATAAAAATGATGATTTCAATGTAGAATAATGAAGTGAAATGTTGTTTTACACTTTCACAAAGTTTTTTCATTGCTTCTGTGAAGTTTGCTGGGTTAGTCTGAACTTCTTCAGAATCTGAAAATCGCTGGAGAATCACAGACATAAAAATAGAAAATAAAGAATAAACAATAAAAGTATGAATTTGTGGCCGTGTAGCTGCAAACGGCCAATAAAAACTTTTATATCTCCCAAATCTCCTAGTTTCTGTTTGAAGACACAGCTGCATCACAGGCCAGTGTGTGTGTGTGTTTGTGTACGTGCATGTATATATATGTGTATTTGTGTTCATGCCCTTACGGCTCCGCTCAGAAGCAACGAGTTCTCTCCTGAGTCGACTGCAGTCGGTGGCGTCCGGTTTTCTGCTGAGCGCTGACCAAGCTCCTTTAAACAGACACACAACTCTGAAACACTGATTGATTGATTGATTGATTGATTGATTGATTGATTGATTGATTGTCAGTTCTCAGACAGAAAGTTGCTCTATCACTGTTTTCGTTGTCTTCATTTTCTTTAATCTTTGTCTGTTGCTCACACATCAGATTCTATTCATATTATATTGTAGTTGTTACATGTTGATCCGCAGTCGAACTGACCGTTCACACAGAAACATGGGAAAAAGATTCTAGGGTTAAAACACACACACACAAACACACACGCACACCCACACACACACACAGACACACACACACATATCCAGATTGATCTCTAATGACATCTCGTGTCTTGTGGCTGCTCCTGCGTCACTCCAGTAATCACTCAAGATTAACTGTGTGTGTGTGTCTGTGTGTGTTTGTGTGTGTCACAGAGCATTGTGTGTGTGATCTTGGACATTGGTTATGAATTAGCGATCAGGCATGTGAGCTGCATTTAGCCCATCGGGGTCAGCGGTGGTCCCCGGTGTTCTGGGAAGACGAGAACAGAGGACAGCTGCACTTCCTGCTCTGTCTCGTAACATGAGGACAATCGTGTCCCGTGTCCCACAGAGGAGGAGGGCTTTTATCTTTATGGTTTTAATGTTCCATCAACGCTCGAACATTTCAAAGGAATAAAATCTGGACGAGGAGTAGACTGTTTATCACGTGTATTTTTAGCTTCAGCGTCAGGTTTCATGTTTCCTGCTGCAGCCGGATCTCACGCAGGAGGATTCACTTCTCACTTTAAAGAAATAAAAAACATTTATGGAAATACATTTTTTTTTTTTTTTAAATAAGAGCAGTAAAATGTTAAAAAAGTTATTGAAAAATGGTCATTTTGAAAGTTCAAAAAAAGTTATTTCATGTCAAATATCGTAAAACAAAAAAGGATTCGAGTAATTTTACAAATTCCTGAAACATAAAAAGATTTATTTAAAAAAAAAGCAAACAAACTTCATAAAAATGAGCAAATAGATAAAACTAAATATTAACTTATCAAGGTAAATAATAAATAATTCATAAAAAGATTGGACTAAATAAATATATTCAAAATAGATCAAATAAATAAACAGAAAGATGAGAAGAAAGTTTAATTTTTACTATGAAATCAACTTTTGTCTTGATTTGAATTAAAGCTGATAATGATGAAGATCTTCAATCATACAACAGCTACTCCTTGACTTTTTAAAAACATAATAATAAATAACTCAGTGATAAAGTTGATATGAAGTCATGTGAATGAAGGAGAGAAGCTCCTCCCTCCCTGTGACGAGCCGCTGAGCTCCTGGAGGATTCAGTCTCTCGTCCACAGCGATCACACCGACTCCCCCGAGCTGAAGAGGACTAACTGTCCAACTGTCCCCAGGGACGGGTCCTGCTCCTGGACACATGCACTCGGGAGCGTCCCTCTGGTCCATGTGAGACGAGTGTGAAGGGAACCATCAGGACACAGATCTGAACTCCACGTCCTCTCTGAGGTTTTTGGACTGTGAAGGATTTAACGTTTTTGTTTTTGTTTTTGAACCTTTGGATTATTCCTGAGGAGGAGGGAATCCCGAGAGACGAGTGTGTGTGTGTGTGTGTGTGTGTGTGTGTGTGTGTGTGTGTGTGTGTGTTTGTGTGTGTGTTTTGAGGCAGTGTGTTAGTTTGTGACTCAGCAAGTGGTTGCTCGCTGGTGAAGGAACACTCTACCCCAGATACCTCACATTACTGAGTGTGTGTGTGTGTGTGGAGATAAGGCAGGTGCTGACCTAACACACACACACACACACACACACACACACACACGCTCACGCTCTGGTCATTCCTGTATATTTAAAAGTGTTGTCAGTGGAGGCCTGAGCCCAGCGTTGTGGTCGTGGGGGGGGGGGGACACTTGATGCAGAGCGGTGGATTATTAGAGATTACAGCTGAGCCTTTTGTCCCGGGACACGATGAAGAGGAGGAAGGAGCGAGCAGGAGTCCCACAACTCCGCCTGCAGTAAGAGACTGTGTGTGTGTGTGTGTGTGTGTGTTTGTGTGAGACGCAGTAGATCAGATTCATATCTACACAGCCAGTTGTGTATTTGTATTTCCACAGTATCTTCACATGACTGATTCTATATCAACAACTTCAAACATCCTGAATTACACAAACAAAGAAGAAGAGAAAGTGCAGCGTTGCCCTTTCAGCTGCTGAACACTTGCCCTCTGCTGCCCCCTGCTGGTGGTTTTATAGAGAATCAGTGAGTGGAGGGTTTGAGTGAAAGACATGACTGAGAGGAAGAGCAGAGAGAAACAGAAACATCACATGTTCACTTCCTCTGACACAGGAAGTATAAAAGTTACGTCTCAGGCAGATTCAACTCTTTATTCATCCACACTTTGTTCACTGGGACGATCTTAACATGATTCCATTGTTATCCAACCTGTAAAAGTTATTCAAACTTAAAAAACAGTCTTTATTCTGCAGTTTAAAAACATTAAAAAGTTTTTATATCTTCATGAAAATGGCTAAAAACAATATTGACTCATATTATAATTCTTTTGTTGACTCATGTATTTACATTCCTTCTTATCAGTGGAAATTAAACGTCTCTCGTTACCTGGTTGAAATCAGTTTGGTTCAGTATTCGGTGAAGGAGCTAAATGTGCTGCTCGTCCTGGAAACACTTCACATACTGAACATGTAGCCCTCGTCCTCCCAGCAGGGGGTCTCACCCGCTCTGTCCCACCCCCTGTAGGTGTGTGCCAGCTGAACGCTGCAGAGGCAGATCTCCAGTAGATCTTTGTCTGAGCTCACACTTTGATTTTTATCCTCGTGAGTTTAGAGTTGTTATTGTTTGACTCGGATCCCGTCAGTGTCCGTACGACTGGAATCCGTTGGTTCTGCTGCCGAGCTCTGAGCTCTGTGAAGCTGCTCCAGTCCGTCCCGTCCTGATGATTGATGGCGTGGTGGGGGGGGGGTGGGGGGGGGTCGGCAGACAGCGAGGATCAGCAGGTTGAGTCTGGCACCGAGAGCCGGAGCTTAACAGACAATACGATCCAGTTCTCTGAGCTTCGGTCCAGCAGTGAAATTAACTCACATCACAGAACGGAAGCTTTTTAAAGATCAGTGGAGTCGAGGTCACTCAGGCAGGAAAGTTACAATTCTCCTAATAAGAGCTTAAGTAACTTTTAAATATAAAATCTGTTACATGTGAAATGTGTGTTTCTAAGACTCCAAAGAACTAAATCAAAAAACATCCCAACGTTGTTATCTTCACTTTCAGGTTTGATAATTCAAACATATTCACTAAGGGATATTTATTCAACAAATTATTTAACTTAAACTGTTAAAACATGTGTGTAAAAAAGCAAATGTGTGATTTTAATATTATTTTAAATTATTATATTGTACATGTGTTTTTCTGACCTGAGCCTGAGAAGAAAAACACTGGGGGGAAGTTTAACAACAGTTTTTATATAAATAGAGTCGAGCACTGCACACACTCGACACGCACACACACACACAGACACACACACACACACACACACACACAGTTCTGGTCACACATCCCTCTACCCTCGCCCCTTTGCTCTTCATCCTCTCTTCCTCTCCCTCCTCTCCCTCCTCTGTTGGCAGAATCTGGTCGCCGGCTCAGCTGCGTTGCCACAGCAACAGCAGCCTCCTCCAGCACCTGCTGTCCCCCTCCTCCTTTCATCCCTCTGCCGCTCAGGCGCCCGTCATCTTCCTCTCTCCCTCCTCTTCCTCCTGCTCCTCTCCCTCCCTCTGTGCCCCTGACGGCCCTCTGTCAGCCCCTGTTCACCAGAGAGGAAACCCCTTCCTCTGGAGGTAAGGCTCCGGCTGTGTGACCCCCCCCCCGACCCCCTCTCCCCCCCCCACCTCACCTCTGATAACAAACCTGTCTGCTTGTGTGTTGTTGTTGTGTGTTTGCCTCCATTAGCCACTTTCCTGACCCTCTGTTTTGTAGTGTTTGTGTGAAGTAGAACCTTTGTCATGTGGACGAAGCAGCAAAACAAATGTGTTTGTGTGATGAAACTAAAAAGAGTCATGTGACCTGCTCCGGCTGCTTTAAGGGAGGAAGTGAGTTTCTTTTGCAACTTGTTCCCTTTGCTAAGGAAATAATTTCACTTAGAGCTCATTTATGTTGAGTGTGAGATAAACACACAGAAACTGACAGCGCCCTGTGTTTGTTGTGTTTGTTGTGTTTGTTGTGCGTCTGCTGAAAGCTGCGGATACTGAAGAAGCAAACACAAAGAAGCAGTACCATCAGAAATCAAGATTATCAATTAACTCTGTAATTTACTTTAATTTTGAATTTAGAGCCTGACTCATCTGGTTGAGCTCTGAGTGAAGATCCTGAAAGATTCCTGTGAAATGTTAAATTATGAATCTGAGGAAAGAAACATTCCTCATGTGGACGAAGCAGCAAAACAAATGCGTTTGTCTGACGAAGCAAACACAAAGAAGCAGTACCATCAGAAATCAAGGGGGGGGGGGCAGTGTAGTCAAAAGCTCGAGCGAAACAACCGATGAACAAAAGACAGAAATTTCAAGACTTTACGAGTTGGACCAAATCGGGATCTTTAGCCTCTTTCATTCACGACTTCCTCCAGCGGCTCCATGTTCGTTAGAAATATGATATATGGGTCATTTTCACTGTTAGTTAATAAGACACATAGAGGTATTCAATAACACTGATCCAGAAATGATCAATTAACTCATTCATTTACACTTTACCACGGTATACACAGTATAACCAAATCTCAAATGGTAGAAATTTGAATGGTTTTACATCCTAATTTGACTCAGACCTAAACTTAGAGTCTGACTCATCTGGTCGAGCTCTGAGTGAAGATCCTGAAAGATTCATGTGAAATGTTAAATTATGAATCTGAGCAAATAAAACCAGCGATTACTCAAAACATAAAAGAACCAGCAGCCGGGTGTGGGGGGGGGGGGAAATCACTGATACGATTCAGGAAGGAGAGAAACATCTGGTGAGAAACATCTGTAAACTGATCCTGTCGAGAGAGAGAGAGGGAGGAGGAAAGAGCATCAGAGAGGGAGGGAGGGAGGGAGGGAGGGAGACACTGCTGAGCAGAGAGAGAGAGGGAGGGAGGCTACACACACACAGACACACACTCTGATGTGACAGCCGCCGGCGTGTGTTTGTTGAGCGCCGCGGCGTCCGAGCGATGGTCGAGCGAGAGCGCGAGCGTTAGCGTTAGCATGTCTGACTCCTTCTGGACGCTGCTCTCTAATCTCTCTCTTCCTGAGAGAAACATGCTGCGTCGCTCCAAGAGGTAACGACTCCTCCTCCTTCTCTCACTTCTTCATCATCCCTCCGCTCACCTGCACTTTCCTCTTCCTGTCTTTACTTCTTTCTTTCACTGCGACACACATCTTCATCCCTCTCTTCTCCTCCTCTCTCCTCTTCCTCCTCTCTGCATGTTGTTGATGCTCAGCAGGAATTTCTCGTGAAGGTCATCAAACTCGATTTGTCTTTTGATAGATAAACAGGTCGTTGTGCGTGTCTGTGTGAGTCTGACTGTGTGTGTGTGTGTGTGTGTGTGTGTGTGTGTGTTTGTGTGTAGCTGTCATGTGCAGCACTGCTGGTGTGTGTCTGCAGTGTGTGTTCTTCCTTTATTAGATTTCATCAGTGTGCGTATTATCTGCGTCTTTGTGATGCAAGTGAAGCTTTCAAGAGAAAATCTGACGTCCGAGCAGATTTCACCGTTTGTTATCATTTCTCTCTCTCTCTCTCTCTCTCTCTCTCTCTCTCTCTCTCTCTCTCTCTCTCTCTCTCTCTCTCTCTCTCTCTCTCTCTCTCTCTCTCTCTCTCTCTCTCTCTCTCTCTCTCTCTCCTGTCGTTCCCTCAGTTGACCTCTCCTCTTCCTCTCCTCCTCCTTTCCTCTTCCTCTCCTCCTCCTCCTCTCCTCTTCCTGTCCTCATCCTCCCCTCCTCATCTCCTCTTCCTCATCTCCTCTTCCTCTCCTCCTCCTTTCCTCTTCCTCTCCTCCTCCTCCTTTCCTCTTCCTCTCCTCTTCCTCTCCTCCTCTCCTCTTCCTGTCCTCATCCTCACCTCCTCCTCTCCTCTTCCTCCCCTCATCCTCTACTCTTCCTCTCCTCCTCTCCTCTTCCTGTCCTCTTCCTCCCCTCATCCTCTCCTCTTCCTCTCCTCCTCTCCTCTTCCTGTCCTCATCCTCACCTCCTCCTCTCCTCTTCCTCTACTCTTCCTCTACTCTTCCTCTCCTCCTCCTCATCTCCTCTTCCTCACCTCTTCCTCATCTCCTCTTCCTCTACTCTTCCTCTCCTCCTCCTCATCTCCTCTTCCTCACCTCTTCCCTATCTTCTCTTCCTCTCCTCTTCCTCTCCTTCTCCTCATCTCCTCTTCCTCTCCTCTTCCTCTTCTCCTCCTCTCTTCCTCCCCTCCTTTTCATATTTTCTTCCTCCCCTCTTCCTCACCTCCTCTCTTCTTCCTCCCCTCATCCTATCCTCTTCTTCCCCTCTTTCTCCTCTCAACCTCCCCTCTTCTCCTCTCTTCCTCCTCTCCTCTCCTCTTCCTCTCCTCTTCCTCTCCTCTTCCTCCCCTCTCTCTTCTCTTTGTCCAGTCAGAAGTGGCTTCTCCTCCATGAAAGGGAGGAAGAGGCAGATCTGTACTTCTCACTTTGAAGCAGCAATTTTCTTCCTCCTCCCTCTAATAACAGTAGCTGCCACACACACACACACACACACACACACACACACACACACACACACACACACTCAGGGACACACACACTCAGGGACACACACACTCAGGGACACACACACTCAGGGACACACTTCTGCCCCCTGTTGTGTGTGATTGTCTCTGCAGTGTTTTTAAAAGGGGCTTGTGAAGTGAGACTGCGTAGCAACAGGCTCGGACACTTTGTGTGTTTGATGAAGTGTGCAGCTCGTGTGGAGACGGAATCGAGACGCACACAAAGACTTTCTTTTCAACACAATATACCACACACAGATAAATCCTTCATAGTCCTGATGACCCTTTTCTGAATCAAGAAATGTCAGACATAGTTTTTGACTTTCGATTTTTAAAGCTCTTCTTGTGCAAAGTATATGTATTTTAATATATTGTGTGTTTTTGTTATTGTTCTGTCCTCCATGTTGTAAAAGACAAGGTCACAGCATCACATGCACTGACCTTTTATTTAGATGAAGACACAACTCCACTGTCTGACGGACAAGAGTTTGATTTGATTCATAGAAACTGTATTTATTCATTGAAGCTACTAACACAAAGTCACTACACAACTAAATGCCTAATGCGTTACTTAAACCTAATTCTTACCCTGAAACCAAGTCTTAGCATTCAAACAGGCCTTTGAAAAATGTCCTCACAGATACATAAGTACAAGTACACACACATTCACACACACGCACACACACACACCTTCAGACACACAGACACACACTGTTGTCACATTGATTTCCTGTCCAGACTTTAACCTGCAGACCAACATTATTGAATGGACTTTAGGAAATGAGTTTAGCTGTAGATCTTATCCACGTAAGCTCACCTGCTGTCTGATGTGTGTGTGTCTGTGCGTGTGTGTGTGTGTTTGTGTGTGTCAGTGTGTTTAGCTGAACGCCCACACATCTGTTTGCTCATCTGTCTTTATCTCTGCTGTCGGCTCTGTGTCAGAGGCGACTTGTTTCTCTTATCAGAGTTACGATCACTGACTCGTTGCATTCTGAGTTTAAACAGTTTTTCATGTTAGAGTAAAAACACGAGTAAATACACACGTTCACAAAGTGCAACACAACAGATCTGCAGGTCAACAACAGGATCACACACGGGTTCTCCAGGTTCCTGCACGTACATCTCTAAGTGTTTAACACACTGTTAAAGTTAACGAGACAGTGTCACTGTGTTAACTCTTAATAACACACAACACACAACACACAACACACAACACACAACACACAACACACAACACACGTCTGAGGACCATTTCCTGTCTCGCTCTGATGTTGCGTCATTTGAGCGGCTGCACTCAGACATCCAGATAGCTTCTCATCTTCATCATCAGTGCACAATTAATCCTCCTCTTCCTCTTCCTCTTCCTCCTCCTCCTCCTCCCCCTGCTCCTCCTCCTCCTCCTCGTCCTCTTCCTCTTCCTCCTGCTCCTCGTCCTCCTCCTTCCCCTCCTCCTTCCCCTCCTCCCCCTCCTCCCCCTCCTCGTCCTCTTCCTCTTCTTCTTCCTCTTCCTCCTCCTTCTCCTCCTGCTCTTCCTCCTCCTCATCCTCCTCCTCCTCCTCCTCCCTTGCTCCTCCTTGCTCCTCCTCCTGCTCCTGCTCCTGCTCCTCCTCCTCCTCCTCCTCCTCCTCCTCCTCCTCCTCCTCCTCCTCCTCCTCCTCCTCTTCCTCTTCCTCTTCCTCTTCCTCTTCCTCCTCCTGCTCCTCCTCCTCCTCCTCCTCCTCCTCCCTTGCTCCTCCTCCTCCTCCTCCTCCTCCTCCCTTGCTCCTCCTCCTCCTCCTGCTCCTGCTCCTCCTCCTCCTCGTCCTCGTCCTCGTCCTCGTCCTCGTCCTCGTCCTCTTCCTCTTCCTCCTCTTCTTCCTCCTGCTCCTCCTCCTGCTGCTCCTCCTCCTCCTCCTGTTGGATTCTTCGGGAACAGGAAGGAAATTACATTTCTTCTTAAACCAGCTTCTGTTAGTGATAGAAATGAAACTGAGCAGATCCGTTCTCTGAGCTTTTACCTGACGGCTGCTTTGACGGTGGCAAGAGGCTTTACACACATCACACACACACACAAACACACAAACACAAACACACAATCACGCACACATAGTTATATTGCCTTGAGTCAGTTCTGGACCCAAAGTGCCTGCAGGAGAATCATTGGACGTCTTTCAGGAGCTGATGGATCCTGAACACTGGTTTGATCTGATCCCTCCTGTCCCTCGGCTGCTTCTCTGGTTTCACTGCAGCTCTGTCACTTCCTGTTTCCCTCGGCAGACGTTTGACAGTTGTGTTTGATGTCAAATTTATATTCATGAGACGTCCGTGAGGTTTTGTTCATCAGCTGCTCAACAGCAGCCGAGTGAGAGATTAGACCTGCACAAACTAAACCATCAGTTCAGTGGGAATGATAATTATTATTATTCTTATTATAATAAAAACACAGCATTACCTCACTCTGCTTTATTTACACCATCAAAGCAACTGAGCAGATTTCTACTCAACTTCCCATTCACGCTCCTGCTCCCCAGAGGAAGAACCTTTTACCTTTTCTCACTCAGAACATCTGGTGATGCAGCGTCTGTGACATTTCCTGCTCCTCTGAGGATGAACCCTTTACATCTGAACGAGCCGCTGACCTTTTCTCCAAAGCAGAACAAATAGTGTGTCTGTCGCTACCGGCAGAGACACACACACCTGCAGACACACACTCACACTTCTGTGTTTCTGTCTCTTCACAGTTTAATATTCCCATAATGCACCTCTTCATGTGTTTGTGCATGTGTGTGTGTGTGTGTGCAGCTTTTTACGAGTTCACACAAAGTGCACAATTCCATCACACTTCCCTGGAAAATTGAGAAAAGCGTAAATGGCACTAGAATGTGTGTGCATGTGTGTGTCTGTAAATGTGTGTGTGTGTGAGTCTGTCTGTCTGTGTGTGACTGTATGTGTGTGTGTCTGTGTGTGTGCGAAGGTTGAATAAATTTCATGAGCACACATCACTGCATATCCCACATTGCAGCTCATCCTTCACACAGATGTGTGTGTGTGTGTGTGTGTGAGAGTGTGTGTGTCTGTGTGTGTGTGTTGACCACATGCTGTGCTCAAACTGCTGATGCTGCACATCTCAGCAGATGGCAGGAGACACACACACACAGCATGTCATATCTACATGCACTAATTATTCATCAAATGGGTTTAAAACAAGCTGCTAATACATCACACACCTGATCATCTCTAACAGGGTTTTACTGTAATGTTCTTTCCTCCGAGCTTCTGAAACAACTGTCTTTGTCTCATGGGGACGACTTGTCCTCACAGAGACGACTTGTCCTCACAGAGACAGAACGAGACCATAAACCGAAAATTAACCAATGAGATGAAAGACTCAACACTGATCATTTTACCGTGGCAAATCGTATCTTTAGTCACTGAATCAGGATCCAGACGAGTTCAGCCTCTCGGAAAAACATAATTACAGCCAGCATATGTGATGAGCTAATTAACACACAACCACACACACACACACACACACACACACACACACACACACACACACACACACACACACACACACACACACACACACACACACACACACACACACACACCTGCCAGCGCTGCCAGAACCTGTCAGAAATTTCAAACACTCAAAATCTAAAGGAAATATGTTTCATAAAAACAGATATTGGCTCATATCTCTGCTGTTTCCTTTCTGTACAACTGAAGATGTTATTTAATAATGTTGGTGCTGAGAGCTCGACTGATTTCATCTGAGGATCCTTTCACAGACATATTAAATCTGCGTGGATCTTTCTTGATATTAAAACTCTATTTATTAATAATTATTTGTAAACATGTTATGATTAAACTGTAGAATATAAAACCTCGATTACATTTCATTCTCACAGGGAGACAACAGAGCAGATTATAGATCTGTGTCATCATCACAGAGACCAGAACAGTCAGTGGAGCGTTACACACTGTGAACAGGAGACGACCCACAATGCATCCCTGAGGAACTCCATTAAATATAACCATGGCATCTTTCACAACTTGCACCATATTCCACCGAGTGTTTCCTTGTGAGACGTGTGACTTTAGAAACACATCATCATCACGGCGCCTGTCCCAGCTGTAATTTCCTCAGAGTGTAACGAGCCTGGCGTCGCCACCCGTCACTACGCACACGCTCGATTCAGAGCAGCTGAATGCGCACACACTCGATTTTGACAAAGAGGAGAAACGCTGAGAGCTCCACCTGTGGAAGTCTGAAGCCGTTAGGTGTGAAGACTGTCACTTCATTTCCTCCTCTCTTCTGTCTGGGGACGGATGTCACAGCTTAGAGCAGATTGTTCTTTTCCCTGCAAGCTTCTTTTGTGCAGCAGCGTGTACACACACACACACACACACAGACACACACACACACACCCACACACACAACACAGTCATCTCAGCTCAGTGGGGATCTGAACTCAAAGCTTTTCACTGCAGGATCCACCTGGTAAAGTCTCTTCCTCCGTTAGAGAAGGAGCCTGAAGTGACAGATTCTACGATGATGGATTAATAAAAACATAGAAACTATCACCTGAGAAACCAGGAAACTCACAGAACACAAACCCTCATCAAGGCAAACGCCATAGATATATATAAAGACTAGATATCTCGCTCGACGGAGCCGGACGTCACCACATGGCGGCCATCTTGTTGCGGGAGGCTCTCTCACCCATAACATTGTGTTGGTAGTTGTAAATAACCATAACTTGCTCAATTTTCAACCGATTTTGAAACGGTCTGGTTTTTATAAACGTCAGAGATGTAGTTATGACACTGCATAAATTATAAAACATTTTTAGAAAATAACATAATTATTCATAAGTACACAGTGTCATATCTACATCTCTGACGTTTATAACAAACCAGACCGTTTCAAAATCGGTTGAAAATTGAGCAAGTTATGGTTATTTACCAACACAATGTTATGGGTGAGAGAGCCTCCCGCAACAAGATGGCCGCCATGTGGTGACGTTCGTCTCCGTTGGCCGGCAACGCGGCCGAGATATCTAGTGTTTATATCTGTGGCAAACGCCCTCTCTACCCTGGTAAAGCTGCATCCGTCCATTTGACCTCGGGTCACGCCCCCCCCCCCCCCTCCACCCCTTCACCACATTTGACAGAAATTGGTTCAGTCATCGGTGATTAGAATTAATCCTGCAAAAATTTAAAAAAAAACTGCTGAGAGAGAGATAATCTCCTTCGTGGTGTTAATAAGGATTCTTAGAGTTTCCAAAGCGGATTAAAATCATTTAGTTGAATTAACATATTAATGCATATTCATGTTTTGCAGTAGAGATCTGGCAGTTTTTTTTAAGTTAGTTTGGAATAAATGCTGTTGTCTCCATTAGAAGATCTGTAGCTGCGTCTGAGTTCAGGAGTCAGGACGCGTTCCTCAGTGACCACGACATGAGGCCCCGCCCTTACTGCTGTCGCCTAGCAACAGAGCTGCAGCTGGACACGACAAGAAAGTTTTACTGCACCTTGGTTTTTTTTAGCATGTGTACTATTACCGGTTCAGTGTATTTGTGTGGTACATTGTGATACTTCTAATCACGGAAGCACAATCTGTAGTCGCTGCCTCCGAGGGATTCAACCTTGTGACTCAGTGAAGGTCGAGTCAAGGTCGAGTCAGGGTCGAGTCAGGGTCGTCCATATGAAACTGATGCAGACAAATGGCTTCAGCATATTTAGTTGTTTCATGACATTAGAGAAAATACACACGTTTGTACTAAACCTTAAAGTAAATGTAGGAGGAACAGAATCGTGTTGTGGTGACTGAAGAGGAAACCAGAGTCAATGCTGTTTGTCGGTCTGTGCTTGTGACAGTTGTGTGTCGCATGATGGCAGCTGTGATTCAGTCCGTTGTCTTTGTGTTTCATCGCCGTCCTCTGGTGTGAAGGACCCGACGTGCAGACCCGCTCTCGCCTGAGTGAAACTCTAACATGTGTGCGATCATGAGTTGGACAGTGAGTGGACACCTGCTTGTGTGAACACGGAGCTGTGTGTAACTAATGACTGACTCGCAGGTTCCTGACAGCGTGTGAGGTGAATGTGTGTCTGAGTAACGACTCTGGGAAACTGTAAATCTCTGAGGTTCATTGCAGAGCTCCTTTAAACTCCAGCTGTTATAGATGGTTGTAACGTGGACTTTGAATCTGAAATCTTCACCTGGACTGAGGACAAATCACTTATTGGTTCTGGTTTCTGTCCTCAGCTGCCGGACCAGCAACAGGAAGAGCCTGATCGTGACGTCCAGCACCTCCCCCACCCTCCCCCGACCACACTCACCTCTGCATGGACACACAGGTAACACACACACACACACACACACACACACACACCCCCGACTGTCGACCGCTTCAAATCATAACATGTGTTCTTTAAAGGGCCGAACTTTCCCACTTGTTTCAACATAAACTATATTTATTTTCCTACATAACAATGTACTTTAAGAACTGAATGGGGACAAATTAAATATATATTTCCTTTTCTTTTTAAAGAGTGTGTGTGAGGTGTGTTACCAGGAGTTGTGTTGTTTACTATCACAGCTCAGTTATCACCTCAGACTTCAGCTCAGGCAGATATTTGATGGTCTGGATTAAAGCAGAATCCGACGATGCGGCGTAAAAATCAATTTCCTGCCGCTTTCCTGGAAACCTCGTTCATCGCCGCTGTGTTCACCTTGAAGAGGAAAAGGAAACGCACACTGACAGGATTCCTGTTACACACGCCATCATCCCAACTCCTCAAATATAAAGAGAGAGAGAGAGAGAGGAACAACAGGGACGTTGATCGATGGAGACTGAAGGAAAGTGAGCGAGAGTCGAAATAAAGATCTGAAAGACAGGATCAAAATGGATTGGACCGAGGAGAGAAAGACGGAGATTCAATCTGTCTCTGTAGAGAGAGAGAGAGAGAGAGAGAGAGAGAGAGAGAGAGAGAGAGAGAGAGAGAGAGAGAGAGAGAGAGAGAGAGAGAGAGAGAGAGAGAGAGAGAGAGAGAGAGAGAGAGAGAGAGAGAGAGAGAGAGAGAGAGAGAGAGAGAGAGAGAGAGAGAGAGAGAGAGAGAGAGAGAGAGAGAGAGAGAGAGAGAGAGAGAGAGAGAGAGAGAGAGAGAGAGAGAGAGAGAGAGAGAGAGATCCTCATTAACTGAGTGTTTGTGCACGTCTACGCTCAGTTGACACGTCGCACACGTTTCATTTCCTGCTGAGGAAGTAATAGAAGTTGCAAAACTGTCACACACACACAAACACACACACTTTGTTTAGTTGTCATTTATCCAGTTCAGATGATTAGAAGTGGAACTTTATCAATCTATCAAATTTGAATTGTAGATCCTCCTTTGGTTCATTCACACCTGAACCTTAATATGGTCAAGTTTTGAACCTTAAGTCAAGTTCAACCCTTTACAGCCAACTGTCAATCAAAGTCAATGTTCTGTCCATTTATCATCTGCACAACAACATCACTAAGTGCTTTGCAAAAGAAATAAAAACCAGACGAAACAATCAAACTGAGACACGAGAAAATAAAATAGATAAAAGATAAAAGCTGATGTCAAACAAAGAGCCATAAAAAGTTTACGACGACATTTAAAAGGAAGTTGAACATCATCTCTAATAATAGACTTTGAGAGGCAGATGAATCGTGGTGAGTCAGGAAGTCAGAACTCACATTGTCACATCCACACGAGTTCGTTTCAGCACAAACACAAAAACATCAGTGAGACTCGAAAGCAGTTTTCAGACCTGAAGTCTGGAACGTCTCCTGCAGCCTCCAAGTAAAACATCTGGAAGCTTCCCAGTGAGCGAGTGGACGTGTGGACGAGGTTTCTAACACGTGACGTGAAACCTGAAGAACACAAAGATCTCAGGATGAAGAAGAGGAGCCGGACACGTAGAAGACGAAGACGTCCACTTGGAAACACGAGGAGATTCCAGATCTTTCCACAGCAGAGTTTATACGTCCTGTCCGGCCTCCTGCTGCTCTACAGGCTCCACCCCTCGCCTGGATGTTCCCCACATGTTCCTGTTTGAACGAGTCGGACCCACAACCTGCTGCTGCTTCACAAACACTAACTACACAACCTGATGCTGTTTCATGAAATCAGCTTGTGTGACCTTTCAAAACCTGATGAATCTGAGGGACACATGATTTTGTAGAAATCAAAAAATCAGTATTGTTGTTAGTTCAGTTGTGAGTTCAGGTTTGTGGTGTTGTTGTGGTCACACTGGTCCAGAAGCTGTTTTCCTCTTCGTCTCCATCTTCATCCTCCAGACTGCTTTGGCTGCTGCGTCTCCATGGTAACGCAGCCACCGGTCCTCAGTCGTCCTCTCACTCCCGTCTCTTCTGTCTCTCCCTGCAGAGGAAACAATTACGACCAATTAAATATCATTATTTAATGTCACTGCTTCTCAGTTTTCATCTTCTCTCTTGTTGCTTCATGGAAAATACATCATCTTTTCCTTCTGTTCATGTTTAGAGGTTTGATTTGAAGCTTAAATTCAGTTTCAGCTGAAACACAAACCTGTATCAGTGAAAGCAGAGCAGTGAGTCCTGATTCATATGCACCAGTGGAGACCATTAAACCTTCTCCTCATTCCACGGACCCGTTTTATTCTTAGGTGATTGCTTCTCTTTCCCTCTTCTTTCTCTCACTCTATCGCTCCGGCCCCTCATCACGGTTTCAATCATTCAATTTACTGCTCATCACCAGGAGATTCTTCACAGTCTGATATCCTGAGGGGCTGATGAGAAGCAATCTTCTCCAGAAATGACTTTTATTAAATGTTCACGTTCTGCATAAATTCCTGGTCTCCGCTCGTGTTGCCACTTCTGCCGTCTCCTCTTCTTCTTCTTCTCCTTCTTTCCCTCTCCATGACACTGTAATGTTACCCTCCTTCTCCTCCTCTCTTTTCTTGAGTTTCTGCACCTCCTCCTCCTCTTTTCTCTTGAGAGTATCTGCACCTTCTCCTCTTCTCTCTTGAGTATCTGCACCTCCTCCTCTTTTCTCTTAAGAGTATCTGCACCTTCTCCTCCTCTTTTCTCTTAAGAGTATCTGCACCTTCTCCTCCTCTTTTCTCTTGAGAGTATCTGCACCTCCTCTTTTCTCTTGAGAGTATCTGCACCTCCTCCTCTTTTCTCTTAAGAGTATCTGCACCTTCTCCTCCTCTTTTCTCTTGAGTATCTGCACCTTCTACTCCTCTTTTCTCTTGAGAGTTCCTGCACCTCCTCCTCTTCTTTTCTCTTGAGAGTATCTGCAAGTCCTCTTTTCTCTTGAGAGTATCTGCACCTCCTCTTTTCTCTTGAGAGAATCTGCACCTCCTCCTCTTTTCTCTTGAGAGTATCTGCACCTCCTCCTCTTTTCTCTTCAGAGTATCTGCACCTTCTCCTCTTCTTTTCTCTTGAGAGTATCTGCACCTCCTCCTCTTTTCTCTTGAGAGTATCTGCACCTCCTACTTTTTTCGCTTGAGAGTATCTGCACCTCCTCCTCTCTTTTCTCTTGAGAGTATCTGCACCTCCTCCTCCTCTTTTCTCTTGAGAGTATCTGCACCTCCTACTCTTTTCGCTTGAGAGTTTCATCACCTTCTCCTCCTCTTTTCTCTTGAGAGTATCTGCACCTTCTCCTCTTCTTTTCTCTTGAGAGTATCTGCACCTCCTACTCTTTTCGCTTGAGAGTTTCATCACCTTCTCCTTCTCTTTTCTCTTGAGAGTATCTGCACCTCCTCCTCCTCTTTTCTCTTGAGAGTATCTGCACCTCCTCCTCTTTTCTCTTGAGAGTATCTGCACCTCCTCCTCTTTTCTCTTGAGTATCTGCACCTCCTCCTCTTTTCTCTTGAGAGTATCTGCACCTTCCTCTCCTCTTTTCTCTTGAGAGTATCTGCACCTCCTCTTTTCTCTTGAGAGTATCTGCACCTCCTCCTCTTTTCTCTTGAGAGTATCTGCACCTCCTCCTCTTTTCTCTTGAGAGTATCTGCACCTCCTACTTTTTTCGCTTGAGAGTATCTGCACCTCCTCCTCCTCTTTTCTCTTGAGAGTATCTGCACCTCCTACTCTTTTCGCTTGAGAGTTTCATCACCTTCTCCTTCTCTTTTCTCTTGAGAGTATCTGCACCTCCTCCTCTTTTCTCTTGAGAGTATCTGCACTTATTCTCCTCTTTTCTCTTGAGAGTATCTGCACCTTCTCCTCTTCTTTTCTCTTGAGAGTATCTGCACTTATTCTCCTCTTTTCTCTTGAGAGTATCTGCACCTCCTACTTTTTTCGCTTGAGAGTATCTGCACCTCCTCTTTTCTCTTGAGAGTATCTGCACCTCCTCTTTTCTCTTGAGAGTATCTGCACCTCCTCCTCTTTTCTCTTGAGAGTATCTGCACTTATTCTCCTCTTTTCTCTTGAGAGTATCTGCACCTTCTCCTCCTCTTTTCTCTTGAGAGTATCTGCACCTCCTACTTTTTTCGCTTGAGAGTATCTGCACCTCCTCCTTCTCTTTTCTCTTGAGAGTATCTGCACCTCCTCCTCCTTTCTCTTGAGATTTTCATCACCTTCTCCTCCTCTTTTCTCTTGAGTATCTGCACCTTCTACTCCTCTTTTCTCTTGAGAGTATCTGCACCTCCTCTTTTCTCTTGATAGTATCTGCACCTTCTCCTCCTCTTTTCTCTTGAGAGTATCTGCACCTCCTCCTCCTCCTCCTCCTCCTCCTCCTCCTCCTCCTCCTCCTCCTCCTCCTCCTCCTCCTCCTCCTCCTCCTCCTCCTCCTCCTCCTCCTGTTCCCTCACTCTGAACCTTCCTCCTGGTGGTTGCTGGTTGAAGGTCAGCTTGTGATCGACAGCTCTTTGTTCTCGGACTTCTGATGAATTCTGTCAAACTCGTCTTAACGAAGGACAGAGAGAAAGAATCGAGCTTCTCTCTTGTCAACACTCACAGGAGAATGTTGACGTTTTCTTTTCCTCCTCCTGTCTTTCCGCCCCTTCTCCAATTATAGCAGTATTTTGTTATCCCAGCCACTCGCTCCCTGGAGAGTCAGCGAGCGAGACTGAAGAGGCACAAAGCAGATTTCATATTTGCATGTTTCTCATGCCAGAGTATCTCTCTTGCTAAAGTAGGTCAGTGTCACTGCAGTTTGCTGCAGAGCTTCTGAAACGTGACAGTGAAGCAGCGTCGGTAGTAGGGACGGGAATCAGCAGGGACCTCCCGATACGATACTACCACGATACTTAGGTGGAGATACGATATGTATTGCGATTCGATATTACGATTTCCTGGGATTTCTTCTGGTTATTTTTTTTTTTTTTTAAATACTGGACCATGGAAAAATGTTGAATCATTCCTCCAAATACAACACAGTCAAATTCACTTAGAGCTTTACCAGTTTTATTTCAAATATTAACATTAACTTAATGACTGCCGGGCAGCCAATAGAGAAAATAAATAAAAATTTGCCCTATTATTGTATAGCCCCTGTCAACTGCACACAAACTGACAGATTAAGAAATGTAAGTCACTTAGGCTACTTTTAAACAATAAATAAAAGGTCAATTAAATAGAATAAATAATAGTTTACTTAAAATATAAACTTTGAAATAAACAAAAAGTAAACAAAGCTAGTGCTTGGGTATGTTTAGATTATTGTGCAAAAAGAAGAGCTGGTCAACATGCTCTGGGGTGATGTTGCTCCCCCCAATATATCCCCCCCGGTATAAACCAATAAATATGTTTTTTAAAAAAATAAAAAAATCGATTTGGGAGGCAGCATGGCGATTTAAAATCGTCATTCACAAGAATCGCGATTTGTAACTGAATCGATTTTTACCCCCCATCCCTAGTCGGCACCTGTAGTGATGAGACCGGTTCAATGAGCTGTAGGTTCCACTCACATTCATTAATCAGTCCAGAAGTACAGTCCAGCAAACATGGAAACTATTATGCAAATGTTTTATATTAACTAATCAGATTTGAAAGTCACTCTGGAATAGGACACGACCGACTTCTCTGATAAAAACTTCAGAATCTTCCACAGACCTGAGTATCTGTGTTTATCTTTTATGTTGATAAGAAAACCTTTATTTGATTGAATTCACGTTTTATACATTTGGTTGTTTTATGTCTGCGTTTGTAAAAACCCAGTGTTTTATTCCTTCAGGTTTTTTAAACTTAATATCTACAGAAAGCCAAAAGGGAATTTCTTCAGACTCACAGATGAACTTATTTGAATTTTGAGGTCAAATCTCAAGGTCGTGGTTAACTCATAAAATGTGTTTTTTGCCTCTTGAACATATCTCAAATAGTTTGAGGCATCTGCCCCAAAAACAAATAACAACTGCTGTAACGGCAGATTAGTTTCATCACAATTTTACTTTCATGTGCAAAATAATAAAGTGTGATAATTAAACAGGAAAATTAGATTTTATCAGATCATCATAAAAACAAACACACACTGTGATTTTCATTTACACAGAGAGTTAGTTCATGTGTCTGTGAACAAGCTTTAAACTGACTAATGGTCCACACACACACACACACACACGCACACACACACACACACACACACACACACACACACACACACACACACACACACACACACACACACACACACACACACACACACACACACACACACACACACACACACACACACACACACACACACTTATAGCCATGTGTGATAGTGCACTCAGAACAATGTGTCCTGATCCGTCCACACAGCACAACTCGCAGAAGCCCGTCGGACACTAACAAGCGTGTGTTTGACTAAAGACACACGCGTGTTCACTGGAGCGTGTGCGTGTTCTGTCACAGGGACCGAGAATTCAGCATTTAATATTTGAGCTGCAGCTCTGTCCAGACCCCCCCGCTGAGCAAAATACATAATTGATGTGGAAATGTCCGACCACTTAATCTCTCCTCCTGTTTCGGAAGGCTGCCAGCCGCCTGTCTCCCATTTATCTTTGTGTGTGTGTGTCTGTGTGTATGTCTGTGTGTGTGTGGTGAATTATTAGTTACACTCTGACACTCGGCTGTGTATCTAAGGCTGCCCTTGAATATTCAGATCCATTACTGCCTGAACATGTGGACGTGTCAGTTATTAAATGATCTCAGGTTTATTCAGAGGAAGCTCATCCATTCTCTGAAGTGTCACTTCTCCAGCAGATCAGGTTTTATTATGTGTTGCGTCTGAGAAACTGTTTCTTATTAATATCCTACTGTTTTCTTTTCACCACACAGATGTATCTGCTAGAATCAGGTTCATTGGACACAGAAGCTTCATGAGCAACATTTTTTAAATAATGGAATTAACCGATGTTGATGAAATATCACAATGTTCACAGATGATGCGTTCAGGGACTTTCAGACGGTTTAAAACCTGTGAAACTAGAGATTGTGTTATCGATCCATCAGCTTCCAAAGTGTTGTTCATGTTGTTGTAATAGATTTGATCTCATTTTCTGTGTTGTTCCTCTAACATGAAGCTTTGTGAGTAGGTACAATATTAGATCATATTGAATATATCATTGTATCATATGACATAAATTAAATAAATCCGTCTGTATCTTCTCTCAGGAACCAGCCCACTGGACAGTCCTCGCAACTTCTCCCCCAACACAGCGGGACACTTCTCCTTCGTCCCTGCACGCAGGTGAGACACACAAACGCACAAACACAAACACAAACACAACCATGTGGAAACGTCTCTGTCATGAAGGTTGGGATGATAGAGTCCACCGGGTTCCTACAGTCGCCCAGACAGAACAAAGACCTTTGAATTTCTATGTGAACTGAAGGCAGCCGGAGGTTCTCTGACACAAAGTGAGTTTTTTTTTATGTGGCTGTAATCAACCACCTCACTGCTCGGTGCCTCTAACGGCTACACACCCTTCCTTGTGTCCTCGTGTCCTTGTGTCCTTGTGTCCTCGTGTCCTTGTGTCCTCGTGTCCTGTGAGACGCTGTGAGACGGTTCAGTGGCGTCTGGATCTGTGGATCCGAGCCGCCGCTGAGCGTGAGGGAGCTGATGAGGCGGGAGATGATCGTCCTGAGCCTGTCACTCAAACCAGGATTAATAAACCTCTTATCTCTCTGGGCACAGATAGTCATTACTGGGGGGGGAGGAAGCAGTGTGTGTGTGTGTGTGTGTGTGTGTGTGTGTGTGTGTGTGTGTGTGTTTTAAATCCACGTCAAGATAAGGAAGCGTCTCAAGCTCATAAGAAAGTTTGATGATGTGGAACTTCTCAGCCACCCTGCCTCCTGAATCTTCATCAAAGAGATTAGGTTTCCATGGTAACGCACCTGTAAACCCCCCCCCCACCACTGGCCCTCAGGCTGTTTCCATGACATCATCATCGAACACCGTGCTGCAGCCAAACAGAGCTCTGAAGTTCACTTGCGTTCTGACGGTGGAGCAGCAGCGACACCGTGTGGTGGAGTCTGATACTACACCTCAAACAATAATATTTAATATCCTCTTTGATTTAAAAAGCATCTCTCCAGACTTATGGGCTCTATGTTATTCTTAGAAGATGCAGACGTGCAGAAAGTGTGTGTTTGTGTTTATATATATATATATAAGTCCACGTGTGAGTGACGGCTGCTAACAGCTTCTTGTCTCCCTCACAGTCACGGACACAGGGCTGACAGGTAACCGCTCGACCTTCTGACCTCAGTCCTCCCCCCCCCCCTCTGTCTTCTTGCCCTCCGTCCTGCATGGCCGAGCGCACACACACTCTGAGTGACATCAGAGACGACCTTGCAGGGTCTCATCCTCTTCCTCCTCCTCTTCCTCCTCCTCTTCCTCCTCCTCCACTGCTGCTCACACACACTTGAAGCAGGAGACAATTCTCTAGAAACTCTGGAGTCATGAGAATCTTTGTGATGAATCTGCTGAAGTTTCCTGAGTGCAAACCCAAAACGAGTCCTGATGAATGAATCTGATATGATCTGATTCCTCTGAGCCGTAGAGCTCCAGGTTCTCCATCACCTCCATCACCTCCATCATCGCTCTGCATGAGAGCATAGAATGTGGATTACTCCGCCGCTGAAAATAGTCCCCATCAAACACTTGCTCCTGTTTGAAGGCGACTGATCAGCTGAGACTCATCCTCATGTTACTGATCCTCTTCTCATGGAGCTGACAGGGTTTCACGTCTCCAGCTGGAACCAGTGAGATCAGAGAGGGTTGTGGGTTTTATACAGAAACATGTAGAAGAACATCATCTCATCCTGAGCTGCTTCTCTCATGCTTCCCTCCATGTGGATCCTGCTCATGGCTTCTTCTGCAGTTTATCCTCCTGTTTACTTTCCCTCCTTCAGAAGATTGATGCTGCGTCTGCTCAGTGGGTGTGTGTTATCGTTTTGTGTTGTGTTGTGTGTTTCTAATGAGTCCTTGTCCTCTCCTGCAGGACGGATGGAAGACGCTGGTCTCTGGCCTCGCTGCCGTCCTCTGGCTATGGCACCAACACTCCCAGCTCCACTGTCTCGGTAAATCTCTCTCTCTCTCTCTCTCTCTCTCACTCTCTCTCTCTGTGTGTTTGTGTACTTTGTGTTTTATAATAATCTGTGGACCAGAAACCAGAGATAAGCGCTTTCTGCTCCCCCCCCTCCCCCGAGCTGCGATGGAGAACCTGGTTCTTCACCAGTTCTCTCGTTGCTTCCTCTCCTCTGATGCCCTCAAGTGTACTTCTGCTTCCTCTTCTGTTTCTCCTCCTTTCTCTCCCTCGTTCCCGAGGACTTATCAACGGTCCCTCTGGTCTCCTCCTCCTCCTCCTCCTCCTCCTCCTCCTGCTCCTCCTCCTCCTGCTGCTCCTTCATCTCCCTTCTTTAAACCCCAGTGATCAGTTTCTCTGGAGCAGAATGAGACCCAGAGCTGAGTTAGATCTTAGCTCGGACTCAGACCGTTAGCTTACAGAGCTAACAGCGCTAACAGATCCAAATACATGAGACAGGTCTGTGTTGAGTCACAGGTTCGAGTCCCAGCAACATTTGATAAAACCACCAACAGTCTGAGTCGAGTCCCGTCACCGCTGCTCCTCGTACGATGAGGTCATGTGACAGGATTTGTTCTTTAAAGCTCTGATACACAGACTGTAAATCAAAATGGACGAAGACTCCGGGTCCAGAGAGTGACGCCTGTTGGGTTGTTACCTCGTGACGTGTGATATGTTACCGGGAAAAGCTCTGGTGTATTTAACAAGTGACTAGGTGTAGTTGTGGATCTCAGACGGTTGATTCGATTAAATATGACATGAAACTATATTCATCTTGTGCCTGTTTGTGCTAACCTGAGCTAGCTGGACGTAGCTGTACAGCACAGAAGCTTTTGATCTAATTAGATTAGATTAGATTCAACTTTATTGTCATTGCACAACGATGTGAAGATGATAAACAAAATCACAGGTTCTGGTTTTGTTTTCAACCTGAGGGTTTGGACCCAGATATGAATTTTACCTCACGTGTAAAAGTTAGTGAGAAATTGAATCTTCTTCTCACTTCATAACGTCAGGAAACATTCAGGAGTTTCTGTCTCAGTCTCTAGTTTCACGTCTTCTTCAAACAGCTGATGATCATTTAGTGAATTGTGATCATTTAGAGTCAAACAGACCATAAAGCACCGTGATTGACAGCTAGTACCGTCCAATGGGTGCAGGAGGCAGGTGTAGGTGGGCGTGTCTTCCAGCTCTCAGTCAGGCTCCACCCCCGTTCCTCCAAATGTGAACCCTTCTGGTTTCAAAAGTCCAAGATGGCACCGGACAGACTCAGCTGTCACCTGGTGGGTCGTCCTGCTCCACATGTCTTTGTCTCTGAAGACAGACCTGGTCCTCCCTCGTCCCGGCCTCGCCCCCCCGCTGTAGCTCCAGTGCTGGTTGTAATCTGTGCTCCCTCTGTGCTCCTCCTCTCACAGTCCTCCTGTTCATCTCAGGAGAAGCTGCACCAGCTGCCCTTCCAGCCCACGCCGGACGAGCTGCACTTCCTCACCAAGCACTTCAGCTCGGAGAGCATCACGGACGAGGACGGACGCCACTCCCCCATGAGGCCGCGCTCCCGGAGCCTCAGGTACCAGCTCGGGAACTTTTCAAAATGATCCTCTGACTTTGCAAACACCCACAGGAACCTTCTGTGGAACCTCTCAGCTCCTGAACCTCCGACTGCTCAGGCCGAGGTGGAAGTTTGTTGGACTTGATGTTAAACTGATTCTAGTGAACCACTGCAGGTAGACTGTGAACTAGATGTTTCCTGTGTAGCTGTGGTGAGAAGCTGAACCCAGACATGTGACCTGCTGAGGAGGTTCTGTTCAGGAGGCCACTGATGGATGTGGTTCGGACTCTGAATCCAGATCCTCTCACTCCCTCGGCTCCTGCTTCAGATGTTCTTTAGTTTCACCTCCATCTTGTGTCTCAGCAGCAGTTTGCTTTTCTTCACCTCTGCTCTGTTTCCTCGTGGACAGATATTGAATTTTCTCAGATCCAACATGAAAGAGACTCATGTTGTGTATTTGATTAGCTTCACACTGTGCTTGTTGATATTGTGTGTGTGAAGCAGTTCACTCTCACATGATCCACCACCACCCGGTGTCTCCATCTCTGCAAGATCACATAGAACCAGAAAGAAATCATAGCAAGTGGAATAGTGATTTTTTTATTCTTCATATAGAAATAGTTAAACCAGGAAGAATGAGGATCATTAAACTGGACTTTGAGAAGTTGTTTTCTGATCTGAAGCTTCATGTGTTTGATCCAGATTCATTTGATCTCTTAGTTCTGGTTTCACATTGTAAATATACTGTTCCAGCTTTTATCAGAGATATTCTTCCAGCTTCTAAAAGCAAAGTGAAGTCACGATTCAGATGAGGTCTCATGGAGGTGACTTTGAGAAGCTGAGGGTGAATGAGCCTCAGAGTCTGACATCAGCAGCGATGAGGAATCTACAGGACAGAAGGGAAGTGAGGGATGAGATGACCAGGAGGAGGAGGAGGAGGAGCATGTGTGTACGTGAGCGAGTGAACAAATGAAAACGAGGGGCCAACGACAATTCTATGTTAATTTTACGACTCTCCTGTGACTGATGAGTCTTCGTCTTTGTGTCGTTTCACAGCCTCTTTGTTCGGCTCTAGTTTCCATCCTGTCCTCGTGTGAGTCTCTTCTTCCTCGATCTGCTGGTTGTGTTCAGTTGTTTCAGCGTTTCTCTTCCGTGGCTTCGTCCATCCATCACACACGTCTCACACTCTGTGCAGACGCTGATGGATGGAGTGAACAGACACCTCATTGACTTCATGTCTGCAGAAGCTCACGTCTCACATGTGTGTGACGTGTGGAGTGGAACATGTGACCAAACCAAACAAACGTTATGTTAAACTTGATCAGGAGCGTTTGTCCTGTCTGAACAATTTCATGTCACTTTTAAAATTCATCCAGGATTTTGACATTTCTTTCATAGTTTAGCAAAACTACTTTAAACATTCAAATTATAATTGTTTAGTGATTCCTCACACGTCTTTGCTTTTATTGTTATTGTCCAGATTACAACTGATAATACAAAGTGTCACAAAATAATCAAATAATCACACATTATGGACATTTTGGTTTCATTTCTGATCATACAGAGGCTGAAATTATTGTACAAATATGATATTTAATGTTTCACAGAGACACTGAAAACTCGTCACCCACACGTTTAAATCGACTTGAAGACTTAACTCTGATCTTAACCTCTGACCCGGAAGTCAGATTATTCCTCAATGAACATTCAAGTTGTCCCTAATTAACTGGTTTATTCTGAAGTGTGTCCCCAGAGTCTCCTATGACTGACACACACACACACACACGCACACACACACACACACACACGCACACACACACACACACACACACAGACACACACACACACACACACGTTCCTCTGGCTCTCTGTCACGGTCAATTACATCTCTCATTTCTGGCGTCGCCCACCTCAGTTGTGAAGCATCAATGTTGTTTTTTACACACACACACACACACACACACACACACACTCACACACACCCCCCTCGTGCCTCAGCGTCACCACCTGATTGTCTGTCTCGTCTGATTTACTTCACTTAGCCTCTCCACCAATCAGCGGCTCCGCCTGCTCAGACCCATGTGACCTCATCACTGAGCTGCAGAGAAGGAACCTGAGCTCCACCGTTGTTTTAATTTTCCATTTCATAAAACTCCCTGTGGCTCAGACACATTTTATTTTTGCATTTCATAAATATGTTCGGTGGTTCTCACTCTTCTAACTTTTAACTCAAACATCAGAACTTGTTCCTCAACTTCCTGTTCGTCTCCGAGGTCGTTTCTCAACTTCCTGTTCGTCTCCGAGGTCGTTTCTCCACTTCCTGTTCGTCTCCGAGGTCGTTTCTCCACTTCCTGTTCGTCTCCGAGGTCGTTTCTCCACTTCCTGTTCGTCTCCGAGGTCGTTTCTCAACTTCCTGTTCGTCTCCGAGGTCGTTTCTCAGGATAATGACGGAGGAGTTTTTTGCCACGAGCTTCTTTTTATTTCCCATTACAGCAGAAATATCGCCGTGTTCTAATTAGCCTTTGTCTGCTTCTCGGTGTGTTATTCACCCCGGGGATTCAAGTCCGGCCTCCCCCCCCCCACCCCTACCGAACACCAGCTTTACTTTAATAAAGCTCCGGCTGCTCCGAGCCATGAGAGAACAGATGAATCACGAGGAGAGAAGAAGAAGAGATTCTGTGAGAATTAAAGAATGTACATATCGGCCTCGGGCAGAGAATCCGTCTCCGTCGGTCCAACCTTTACTCACAGCACCCCCCCCACGGCTGATGGATCTCGCTCCTTTAGAAACTCCGACATGAAAAGAGGCTTTTAAAGTTGAACATGTCAGAGCTGCAGGTGATTGACATTCATACGAGTGTGTGTGTGTGTGTCTGTGTGTGTGTGTGTTAGTTAGTCTGTGGTCACCCGTCACTGTGTGCGTTGGCGTGATGATAAACAGCTCAGCTCACTTCTCTCATTCCCATTAAGCTGGTAATTGGACTTTGAGCAGCCGATGGATGACTTACAGCATTACCTCATCGCACCGGTCATGTGTGTGTGTGTCTGTGTGTGTGTGTGTGTCTGTCTGTGTGTGTGTGTGTGTGTGCACATCGATGACTCATACGAACAAGGACACAAGGAGCCAGAAAATCCTTTATCTTAAAAATCTCTACAGGACTTTTGTTTTGAACTGTTCTTTTGTGTTTATATTTTGTGCTTTATTTTCAGTATTTATTATTTTAATTAATTTAATTTCAATACTATTATTTCAATACCATTTTTTATCATAACTAATATTTTTACAGGAGTTGCAAACAATCAAGTCTTTGGTTCATATAATTAATAATCTGTTTTCTGAGAAGAATCCAAAATAAATGCAACATATTGTTGATTAGTTTATTTACAGTATTTCTTACACTGGTTCTTCATCAGGATTCTGATTGACAGTCGTAGTTCTTCTGTTTGTTCACAGTTCAGTTTCCTTTCTTTCATTTATTTTCTATATAAAAGACAAAACCTGATGGAATCACACGTAAGAGAAGTTCCTATTCTTTAAAATACTGAAACAAGATCAAATTGTGTAAAAAGAAGATGAACTTCTCCTCGTCTCCCTCTGAGGATCAGATGATCTTTGTGTTCAGATCCAACACAATAACACAACGTGTGTGAGGCTTCTGTGTGCGACGGGTTTTATAAGATGATGGATGAAGAAATATACGGACTCGCTGTAATATTCAGAGGGAAATGTTTACAGTCATAAGTGAATGGAATGAATAATACAGCAGAATAACAAAGCCTGAGGTCTGATGGGAAAAATCTCTCCCTATGGCTTGTGTGCACAAACACACAATCACACAAATACACACACTGCTTGTCACCTGTCGTCGCTGCCTATTCTCCTGAAAGTGAGACATGGAAAGGTCAAGGACATCGTGCCTGGTCGGGGGGGCGGGGGGGGGTGAAGGTGGTTCATGATAGAATAAGAGCAGAGACGAGTCCCAGGAGGAGAGAGAGAGAGAGAGAGAGCGAGAGAGAGAGAGAGAGAGAGAGAGGTTTATATTCTGCTGGAGCCGGTGTGGACTGAAGAAGACGTCTCTGTCAGTCTGTCAGGTCCTGATAAAAACCCTGGAGAGCACAGACTCACACACACAGACACACACACACACACAGACACACACACACAGACTCACACACACACACACAGACACACACACACTCTCTCTCCAGAGGCTTTACCTTTGCTCCACTCTCTGTGTGTGCAGCCATGCCGGTCCAGAGGTTGTCATGGTCTTCAGTTTACAACACTACAGACACACATATGATGAAGACCCCAAGGACCTGCTATTGTGTGTTCGTGTGTGTGTGTGTGTGTGCTGTGGTTACCTGACCCCTGCTCAGTTGTGTTTCTGCAGCTCAGACACTTTCCTCCTCTACAGTAGAACTGAACATCTAGAACATCACTGAGGCTCGTTTCTGAAAATACATCAAGCTTCACAGAATCACACTCACACATCATGTTAGATCTGAGAAGTGAAAACACAAAACTCCATCATCACAAAGTTAAATAAGAGATTCCTGGATCTGCCTCCTGATCCAGAATAACTCCAACATTGAAATTAGTTATATCTGGACCTACGTCTCTCCACAAACTTCTGTGGATATTTGTAAAGCTCGTTACTGACCCGACGTGTTTCCATTGGGAACTCATTCACTTCCTGCTCTTTGTCTTTAACGATGCACTTCCATGTAGAAGCTGTGGTTCGGGTTCGGGTCAGCTGACCAGGCTTCATAGAAGAGGATTTAGATGTTACAGGTTCAGTTCTCAGCAGCTGCCTCCACGTGTTTATTTAATGTCTCACCTGTCGCCATGAATTCATACAAATCGATTTTTATACCATTCATTCCCAACTTGTATTTTACCCTCTAACCTTAACTCGACCTGCAGGACTCTTTACATTCTCCGTGGTTGATGTTTAAATCTTCGCTCTGGATCTTCATACTTTTCTTAACCTTTTGAAAAGAAGTAAACTGCTCCTGAGTCATGATCCATAGATTTCATACTTGTATTCATATATTAACACCATCTGGTGATTAGTTCTTCGTTGCAGATTCATTTCTCACCTGATCTGTTTGTTTCAGTCCCGGCCGCTCGCCCATTTCCTTCGACCATGAGATCGTGATGATGAACCATGTTTACAAGGAGCGGTTCCCCAAGGTTCGTACTGAACGCTCACTTCCTGTTTACAACTTCCTGTTTACAACTTGTACACAAGGAGAATTTACAGGTGGAAAGAAATGTTCATATAATCATCGTATTAAGATTTCTAAACCATGATTCAGCTCCTGGAGACTTGATGATATCATTCTTGTCTCTTGTTTATATCCTTGTCCTGCTCACGTCTCCATGTGAGTGAACCTGTGACTCACCCTCCCCCCCCCACCCCCTCCCCTCCCCTCAGGCCACGGCTCAGATGGAGGAGCGCCTGGCGGAGCAGCTCTGCTCCTCGGCCCCGGACAAGGTGCTGGCCGACGGGGTCCTGAGCTTCATCCACCACCAGCTGCTGGAGCTGTCCAGGGACTGCCTGGAGAAGAGCACCGAAGGTCTCATCACCTCCCGCTACTTCTACGAGCTGCAGGAGAACCTGGAGAAGCTGCTGCAAGACGTGAGTTCTACACCAGTTCATTCACTGACCTGCACAGAAGCTGCAGAGTGAGTTTCTACAAGATGATTCACCTGGATCAGGTGCAAATATTCATATGGAGAAAAGGTGATTTCCTCTATTGAAGAAGAAATAATATCTAACTCTCCCATATGAAATATTTTAACCTTTATCCACATTACAACACAAGAGGCATTTGAAGTGCTTCATATCAAGAGTATTCAAAATAAAAAAGGGAAAGATGAATCAAATAAGATTTAAAAATGTTATATAATATAAAAAGATGAAATTCAAAATGAGTTCTTGTTTTATAAAGACGACAAATTAAAGGATCTCCGTGTGTATTTATTTTTAACAGAAATCATTTATTAAAATCCACAAAATGTCATCACTTCCCCATGTGTCTAAAATCCCTCACATATTTATTTCATTATTCCAGTTATGTATTAAATACTCTCTAACTCAATGTTGAGTGTTAAACTTTTACATCATCAATAAAAACCTCAATAAACAAAGCAGCTGAACTTTAAACTGTAAATTGTTGCGAGAAAACAACTACGACTACAAACCAATAGAAATAATAGGTTTCATTATTAATTCATAGTTAGTTATGAATCAACTAAACCAATTATACATGTTAATCCTGTCCCGAGCAAACCCAATGGGAATTCTAATAGATTTTATAAAAAGCTGTAATGAAGACGTCTCGACCGAGTCCCTCTCTGCTCGCTGTGGAACTTCTCTCGACTCCGCCTCTCGACTCCGCCTCTCCGTCCTTCGCTCGCCGGCGTCTCAGCCGTCGGCGCCGCGTGATGTCATCCGACGGCTCAAAGATGAGGAAGCGTATCTCACGCAGCTGCTGCTTCCTGTTCGATGCTCGGATCCGCTCATCGCAGCTCGGCACGATGAGAATGTGATCTGGATTCCTGAGCGTGTCATTGTTTAAATATATGTACGTGTGTGTGTGTGTGTGTGTGTGTGTGTGTGTGTGTGTGTGTACGTGTGTGGTTGTGTGTGTGTGTGTGTGTCGGTGGTGACATCTCTATTAGCTCAGTTTTGCGGTGCCTGGGGCGGGCGGGGGGGATATGATGGCTCCCAGAGGCCTCGTATTGACCTTCTGTTCTATTGGGACACACACACACAAACTATCTCTCAATCACACACACACACACACAGACACACACACGTCCTGGATTTTAATTTCACACTCCAGCAGTCACCAGGGGCTGACAGATGACTCTCCCAGACGAGCAGGAGGGGCGAGGGGGGGGGCGAGGGAGCGTTTTTTTGGATGGGCGGGGATTCGAGGGGATTCCTTTGCTTCTGATTGGCTGGAGGAGGATGGGGGGGGGGCTGTCTCGTAGAAGGGGGAGGTGTGTGTACGTGCGTGAAGCCTGTTCGAATGTGAGGAACTCGACTCGAGCTCATCTGGAGACGTTCACACGCCGGAGCTGCGACGATGACATCACCGATCATGCGGCTCTAGCCTTCCAGTTTTTGTCCTGGTTGCGTGCGGCGTCCAGAGGAGAGGAGGAGGCGGCTTCCAGAGGAGGAGGCGGCTGTGAGCAGCTGGTCGGAGGCGTGAGAGCTTCCCTCCTCACCTGCGGCTCTATGGACGTCGGCTGCTGCTCGCGTCCCGGGTTCGGATCTTAGGAGGAGACATGTCCCGCGTGTCGTGGCAGAGGAGGCTGGAGGAGGAGGAGGTGCTGGAGGAGGTGCTGAGGAGGAGCAAGATGACGGTGATCACTCACAGCTGGGAGGAGGAGGAAGAGGAGGAGGAGGAGGAGGAAGCAGAGTTTGCAGTTGAGTCCATTTCGTTTCAGCTTTGTTGACAAACTGACTCCGAACCAACTCAGGGTCAAGTTGTTTAAACTCAGTTCAGTTTCACTTCCTGTTTCAGAGAAATAACTTTATTCATAACTCCTCATTGTTATTGTTGTTTTGCTAAAGTGAGTCGACAGCTTTTTCTTTAAATAAAAGCTTGAAACTTCACGTCCATTGTTGTGTTTTTTTTATTCATTGTTTTATATCATATTGTTTTTATTTATCCTGTGTTTGTACTTTTGTTTTTTATGTGTTCATCCATTTGTAATTATGTTTTGAGCTTGTTTTTTATAAAGTTGTATCATCGTTAAAATCTGATTTATTATCAGACACGTTCCAGGTTCATCGACAGATGAATTAATTATTAAATCTTCTTCTAATCAGGTTCAGTTGAGACTGTTTCTCTCTGTAGCTTGTTAATAATTTAATAATTTAGATGAGATCATCGGGCCTTTTCATCCTGGTGCTGTGGCCAACATGTTTCATAAGTAAAGGATTCATTATTCAACAATAATTCATTTGATTAATATATTTATAAGGACAATACACATTATCCACGGTTCTGTCTCCAGTGTGAACCTGCTGGTTGATTTTCAGCTGCAGTCCTTTGTCCAGATGTTTCAGAGACGTTTAGATGATACACTTTTTATATTTAACTTTAAATATATATAAGCTGATACGAAGCTTCAGTTAAATTTAGATTCTGTAAATATTCAACTTGAGTATAAATGATCATAATTAGTTGTTCATGCTGGGACATGAAGGAGCGACGTGTTGCTTCCTGTGAGTTACCTGGATGAACATCTGTATTCAGAGTGAAAGCCTCCAACATCTGGACGGAGAGTTAAAGTTGATCTGCTGCTGTGGTTCGTTTTAAAGGTGCAGTTCACTGAATACCCACAATGCATTGTGGCATCGAACCATGATGTCATGTCTGGTGAAACAGATCGATCTAATTGTTGTAAAGAATCCACAAGTTTTCAAGTTTGTGTGTTTATTAAAAAAGGTTCAGCTCCTGTTTTAAATCTCATTGTTTGGAACCATCTTCCTCTGACCCGTCGCCCTTCTCTCCCTCCGTCCTCCCTCCTTATCTTCTCCTTTATTCATCCGCTCTTTTCTTCTCCTGGGGTCACGACCTCATTACAGAACTCGCAGGAGTCCGACTCTCCTCCTCCTCCTCCTGCTCTCCTCTTTCATCTCCTCCACCTTCACCTCCTCCTCCTGCGTCTCTCGCTCTTCACCTCGCTCCCTCGCTCTCATCCATCCCCGTCACGGGCCCTTAGTGACCTGCCTGCCGGTCGCCATGGCAACCTGGCCAAGGCAGGGTATCCTCTGCAGGACCCCCGGGGAGAGCCTGTTAGACTCCTGGAGGTCACCGGAGGGCAGGGGGTCCGGCAGAGGGTCCGGCAGAGAGCTAACTCAGCGCCCGGTGATCCGTCACCGGGCGCCGCTCGCCCCCCCGACCCGCGCTGGGCCTCATTTACATCTGCAAACATCTGGCTTTAATTGGCTTCCCCCCCCCTCCTGTGGTTAAACCAATTATATTTCTAAAAATGTAAAATGTATTTCACAATGTGATTGATGTCATATCAGTAAAACACGTGACCTGTTGTTTGAAGCTCATTTAATTAAACGTAATCTTTAATGTTTCAGCATCAGTATGACAATAATTTAAAAAAATTGAACTTTTCAAAAATACTTTAATGTTTTTTAACAAACTACAAAACAACAAATTGACGTTTTTTAGTTTTTTAGACGAGAAGCCGAGAAAACATGTTGAACTTTATTTACTCTGATCTTTTTATTTCTATTTGCTAGATAATATTTTAAAACAAGTTTTACCAAAATATCTCAAACTCAATTTAAGTTTCTTTTCCCAGAGTCCACAACACTAATTTATCCACGTTGTCTTAACTAATAATAAAAGATACTAATGCAGATATTTGAGGTCAAATATAAATAACAATATACAATTTTTTATTAATAACCTCTAAGAAATATTTGATTTCATTAGTGTGACTTAAATTAAGATTATAAAAGAAATATGAGCAACATATGTTCAGTGAAATATAAAGTATGTGACAGAGTTTATAAATGATCTTTGTTATTATTGTTGTCCTGATCAGGAAACTCTCATATCTGTGATTTGTTAATAAGCTGCTGTGTGTGAGATTTTATTCATAAACCCGTCAGATCAGAGTTAGATGAATGTTCCTGTGTGACCTCACCAGGGAGTCTGCCCCCCCCCAACCCCGCCCCCCCGCTTAATTAGCTGCTGCTCAGTCGGAGTCCGTCCCTCAGCCGTCCATTACTCACACACACACACACACACACAGACCCACACAGGTCTCCTTCACACTCACATATACACACACACATGTTTAGCGTGCACTTACAGTACATAGACGCCCCCCCGCCCTCATGGTTTCATTACTCTTATAAATAATTCAGGGTCTGAGCCTCGAGGCCTCGAGCGTCTGTCAGCGGGTCGGACACGTTGTGTTTATGAACCAGCGCCTCCACTCTGTTAGACACATGCAACACACACACACACACACATATATTAAACACACACACATACACACTACCTTCATAAACACACACACATATACATTATACACACACACAAACATACATACATATTACCCTCCTGAGAATGAAACATGTTTTACAGCGGGTGATTTGTAATTGTTACAGCTTCCACTTTGCTCCCACACACACACACACACACACACAGACACACACACACACACAAATATTATTCAGTTCCACCCAATTTCTGTCCAGGGATCTTTCCTCCTGATGCATTTCCACTCAGCTCCACTCGTCCTCTGGGTGAATCGCTGTGACAGACATTTCACGCTGGATCTGATTTAAATGACTTCTCCGGAGTCACAGAGGGACGGACTCGTCCACTCGTCCACTCGTCCTCAGACTCCCAGTCCTGCTTTGTTTGTGAAGGACAAACACGAGAGACGTTCTCTGCACAGCGTCAAGGTCAAACACCAATTCAGGATGTTTAATTTAAAATATAATTAACATTAATAATTCATCCAGATGAGGGATCAGTTATCTCCATGACAGAGGGACCTAAACCCTCCTTCGTGTTTCACCTCTGAACTGAAAACCTTTTGTCTCGACAGATTCTTATGTTTGGAAATGAAGATAGAAATGAAAGTTGTTTTCTGAAACCTCCTTGTGTGTGTGTGCAGGCTCACGAGCGCTCGGAGAGTGTGGAGGTCACGTTCGTCACGCAGCTCGTCAGGAAGCTGATGATCATCATCGCCCGGCCGGCGCGGCTGCTGGAGTGTCTGGTGAGAAACTCTGAAGAGTCAGTGACACAGGGACTGACCCGGTCGCATGAAGCAATGAAGAAATATGGTTTAACTATATTTATCAGAACCATGTACTAATTTTTGGAAAGTAAGAAGTACTTAACTGACAGTTACTTTATTTCTGCCACTTAACAAATCTGCTCTGCTTTGTGTCAAAGGGAATGATTAAACTGTTCAGTGCTCTACATTTATCATTTATATTTACAATACACAGAGCATGTTATACATTTATTAAATATAGTGTTTTTATACAGCAGATGACACTACTAGCAGTTTATAAAACAGTGAGCTGCAGCTGTAGAATGATGCAGAGTTCAGAACGATGTCTGACTCTCACACTAAGAGCTGTGGAAAGCTTCGGTCACAGTTCAAACAGACGCATGAAGCAGAAATGTGGTTTAACTATATTTATCAGAACCAAAGCACATGTACTAATTGTTGGAAAGTAAGAAGAACTTAACTGACAGTTTCTTTATTGAATTATTACCATTTCTGCCACTTTACAAATCTGCTCTGCTTCGTTTCAAAGGGAATTATTAAACTTTTCACTGCTCTACATTTATAATTTATATTTGCAATACACAGAGCATGTTATACATTTATTAAATATAGTGTTTTTATACAGCAGATGACACTACTAGCAGTTTATGAAACAGTGAGCTGCAGCTGTAGAAGGATGCAGAGTTCAGAACGATGTCTGACTCTCACACTAAGAGCTGTGGAAAGCTTCGGTCACAGTTCAGCTGATCTCAGATCTGCACTGAAGTCCAGACACGTTCCTGAGAGGATCCAGAGAATCTGAATGTGACAACATCTGAGTCTGAGTCTGTCTTTATTGAGCAAAACTCATAGGATAGAAATATACAATTTAAAAAGCTGAGATATGTCTCAGGGACATTTTTACACACGACTGAATCATGTGATGTCAGACTTTTAGATAAATGTCTGTATCTGAGTTAAATACAAACAATAAGAGAACACATATGATGACCATCACTTTAAAACCTGCAGGGTAATAAGATATATTTCAATAAACAAATCAGAATCAGAAGTATTTTATTGCCAAGTACGTTCACACATACAAGGAATTTGCTCTGGTTATTGGTGCAAACAATGAACATAGAAACATAAAAACGCAGTAAATACAACATACATAGGAGAGCAATGAAAAATGGGAAACCAGTATATATTTACTCACTGTTTACTTCTTATTTACTCACTTTTTACCAATATTTATACAAAGTAACATTTATTTTGAGATAAACATTTCTGAATAAAAATATATAAAAAATATAAAAAGTGAAGTTAAAAGTGAAATGCTAAATGCAAAACAGTACAAGAGGAACATAAAACACACAAAACCATGGAGCTGATTAACATCCTGCTCCTGGTTGTGTCTCCATCAGTTTCACTCTGAGGTTTTGAATTGTAATCACACGTCTGCACAACATGTGTGTTAATCAGCTCGTTTGAGAAATATGAAGAGAATGAACTGGAAGAGCTTTTTCATGTTGTGCAGCTCGACTCCACGCGTGGTTAATAAACAATTTACAGCTTCCTGCTCCGCGGCGTCACATGATTCAAGCACCGCAATTCATTTATGGACTTCCTCTGAGAGTTTATAATCAGCCTAATACACACACACACACACACAGACACACACACAGACACACACAGACACACACACAGAGCAGAGCCAGTCTGGCTGAAGACGTCGAGGTGAAACAGGTGAAAACGACTTTGTGTTGGTCCAGAAACGAGCGACAACGGGAGAAGGTGAAGAGATGGAGCAGCGATGAAGACGAGTGTAGAAGACAGATGGATGAGTGGAGGAGCAGTGGAGGGTGAAGGGGGGGGGGGAGGAGGGGGGGGGGGAGGAGGGGAGGAGCACTTACATCGGTAGTTTTGACTAATGACGTGCATCTGAAGCTGTGACACCACACGATGGGTTTTTACAAGTGGAAGCACACAGATAGTGATGGGGGGGGACATGGAAACTGTATGTGTGTGAGTTTAATGGGGGGGGGGGGGGGGTACTTTGTCTTTGTCAGACGACTTGTGTACGAAAGCAAAAACGACCACGACGACCTCCGCACACATCGTTCAGCCACGACCTCACTCTGCTGTTGTGTTGTGTTGTTGTTGTTGTTGTGTTGCTGTTGTTGTTGTTGTTGTTGTTGTTGTTGAAGGTTAATTTCCGTCTGTGTCATCGTTTCACTTCAGTCTTTGTGCTTCACAACCTGCAAACTGCTGCTTGTTGCACTTGTTGTCATTCAGTATTTATATTAAGACACGAGTGAGAAAACCTTCAAGACCGAACTCCTCCATGTTAGCAGCTGTAGATTCAACACATTTAACACTCAGATGATTGTGTTGCTTCCTGCACCATGGATCAGATGAACAGAATCCTCTGGACATTGTTCTACTTCCTGTGACCCTGGTGTGTGTGTCTCCTGCAGGAGTTTGACCCGGAGGAGTTCTACCACCTCCTGGAAGCAGCTGAAGGTCATGCTAAGGAAGGTCAGGGCATCAAGTCCGACATCCCCCGGTACATCATCAGCCAGCTGGGCCTCACCCGGGACCCCCTGGAGGGTAACACACACACACCTTATCTCCGGAAACTTTCCGGAAACTTTCCATGGGAAGTTTAGCTCGGGAATTTTGAAAAAAAACAACAAACTACTCAAATTAAACGCTCAGCAATAAAAACATCATTCAAAACTCTATTTTAAAGATGTATGGAACGTTGAGTTTCAACCCTCCACTGGTCATTCTTCCATCACATGCACAGATAACTCCCAGCATGCTTCACTCTACAGCAGGGCTATTGAGGCCTGCTGTAGAGTGAAGGACTAGTCAGGTAAGTTTCCATGATATTACTGGGAAAATATATTAGCATGCTGATTGAGGATTGTTCATCTGTTCATCTAGACTATTTCCATTCATTTATCCATCAATTATAAAATATGTTTACAGACGATTCCAATTGTTTGGCTAACTATTTATATCTCTGGCATTGCATTAGTGTTTTTTTACAAACTTTTTTCTCATCTTATTCTACAGAACAATGCCACGTGCACTCTCTCATGTGTGGAGACATTTCACCCCATCCAATGTAGAAGGAAAGGCTGTGTACATTTGCAAATACTGTGCAAAGACCTATGTTAAGAATGACACAACGATGCAGAAGCATATAGTCAAGTGCCCAAAGTTTCCTCAGGGCTCAAATCAGCCTATGACACAACAAAATGTTTATATTTATGTCTGTATATGACAAGGTAAATACAGTTAGTATAAATTACCCACAACATTTCCAGTTTATTCCCATTTATTCCCTTATATTCCCGTTAATTCCCATGGAAATTTTCCAACTTTGAATATTCCCGGAATTCTGCAACCCTAATATAGACTGTGTGTTGCTTTGTGTTGCTTTGTGGTGTTGCGTTGTTGTTCTCTCTGGTTCTCTGACAGTTGTGTGTCTCTCTGTAGAAATGGCCCAGCTGAGCAGCTATGACAGTGGGAACCCGGAGACCCCCGAGACGGACGTGGACCTGGTGGACGTGAGTCCAGCACCAGCTTCCACCTGAAGAACCAGTTCCTTTAATAAATCATCTGTCACTGGAACATGTTTCTCTTTCTGCTGTTTCCTGTTCAGAATCAAGGGAACTCAGTCCCAGCTGCTCCGACTCAGCCCAAAACCAAACCCCCCCGAGAGGAAGACTTTGAGACCATCAAGCTCATCAGCAACGGAGCTTATGGGTAAAAACACACAACTCATTCTGTTCTGACACACAACAACCACTCGTACACAAGGTTTTCCTGCACAGAGATATTAATTTAAATCAGAATCAGAAGGTATTTATTGCCAAGAAGGTTTACACCTACCTGGAGTTTGCTCTGGTTATTGGTGCATACAATGAACATAGAAACATAAAAACACAATAAATACACCACACATAAGAAAAACAATAAAAAACAATATATATTTACTCACTATTTACTTCTTATTTACTCACTTTTTCTTATATTTATACAAAGTAACATTTATTTAGACATAAACATATCTATATAAAAATAGATAAAAGATAAAAGATATAAAAAGTGAAATAAAAAGTGAAATGCAAAATACAAAACAGTGAACTGTGTCAAATTGCAATAAGCAATGTAATGCAGTATAATATAATATAACATGTGTTAATTCAACACATCCTTGAGTAAAATATTAGGAAACATTATTACCAGTGGAATGTGTAAAACCTGTGGTTTCTTCTTCGTTGGTAGTGCTGTGTTTCTGGTGCGGCACAGAGAGTCCCGGCAGCGATTCGCCATGAAGAAGATCAACAAGCAGAACCTGATCTTGAGGAACCAGATCCAGCAGGCCTTCGTGGAGCGGGACATCCTGACCTTCGCCGAGAACCCGTTCGTGGTCTCCATGTTCTGCTCGTTCGAGACCAGACGCCACCTGTGCATGGTGATGGAGTACGTGGAGGGTGAGTCTCGGTCCCGGGCGCAGTCCCTCAGGCGCGGTGGGAGGACGAGTTGTCTGATGTTGCAATGCCGCCTCTCGTCTCTAGGGGGCGACTGTGCCACGCTGCTGAAGAACATCGGAGCGCTCCCGGTGGACATGGCTCGGATGTACTTCGCCGAAACCGTCCTCGCACTCGAGTATCTTCACAACTACGGCATCGTGCACAGAGACCTGAAACCCGACAAGTACGACACACACAAACACACACACACACAAACACTTCTTCTTTGTCATCTCACTCTAATTTAACTTAATTAGAAACACCAGAAGCATTTTGAGATGTCAAATCCCTCCTGTCCCCCCCCCCCCCTCAGTCTTCTCATCACGTCCATGGGACACATCAAGCTCACGGACTTCGGCCTCTCGAAGATCGGTTTGATGAGTTTGACCACGAACTTGTACGAAGGACACATCGAGAAGGACACCAGAGAGTTCCTGGACAAACAGGTACAACATCAGTCTCTGCATCCTTCCTGTGTCTTTTATGGCGTCAAATACTTCAATCTTTTACAGCAGTTGTTTCATTTCATGTCCACGAGCATCTATCCAGTCGCCTGTTTGTTGTGTAACTGTTGTTTGGTAAAATTGGAAAACATTTAGTTGGTTCTACATTTCATTTTCTGAATATTAGTGCTTGTTGCATGAGCTCTTTGCACCTTCCTCTGACCCTGTGTGTGTGTGTGTGTGTGTGTGTGTGTGTGTCTGCTCAGGTGTGCGGGACCCCCGAGTACATCGCCCCCGAGGTGATCCTGCGTCAGGGCTACGGGAAGCCGGTGGACTGGTGGGCGATGGGCGTCATCCTCTACGAGTTCCTGGTCGGCTGCGCTCCGTTCTTCGGAGACACGCCGGAGGAGCTGTTCGGTCAGGTGATCAGTGGTGAGTGGATCATCTGCAGCCGACACACACAGTAACACAACACACACAGTAACACAACACACACAGTAACACAACACACACAGTAACACAACACACTGAGCAACACTACATACAGTAACACAACACACAGAGTTCAGTTGTCTCCAGGAGACAGACGAGCAGATGGACTCGTGTTCAGAGACGTTTCAGCAGAGACACACGCCGACCGACAGCCAATCAGAATCCTCCTGATCCTCTTTCTCTCTCTTTGGATTCTCTTTGAAGAACTCCATGATCATAAACCTGCATCGATCTCTTTCTGTCTCTTTTACGAGCGTCTGACTCCGTCTCTCCGATCGATGCATCATGATGAAGAACCCGAGCTCTCCACTGGGTTCTGGGTTTTTCTGTCTCTCTGAAATTTGTCAGTGATTCTCAAACTCGGGGGATTAATTATAACAGAGAAGGATGATGATTGGAAATACGCTGGTGTGATGCATGATGGGAAACAAACTGAAAACCAGACAAGTCTCACTCCCGACTTTCTGTGGACGCCAGTTTTCCACTATCATTTTCTTCATGGGAGCACGTGTTTATATTTGTGTGTTTGTGTGTTTGTGTGTTTGTGTTGTCTTGATGATTTTGTGTTTGTTTTAGATGAAATCATTTGGCCGGAGGAAGAGGAAGCTCTACCTCAGGAGGCTCAGGATCTGATCTGCAAGCTGCTGAGGCAAAACCCACTGGAGAGACTGGGCACAGGTAACACACACACACACACACACACACACACTCACACACACACACAGACACACACACACACACAAACACACTCACACACACACACAGACGTTTGGGTTCAAACAGTGTCTGTACAGATCTGTAATTTCCTTTTCTATAAACTATTGGTCTGAAAAACTATTATCCAAGATATCTCATCTAATAATAGACAATCTGAAGAAGAAATTATTTAATTTTTTAATTAAAATTACAAAAATATCTGCACAAAATATTTTTTTTAATAACAATTTTACCAGATGAAGTTTTCAATAAATTATTTACTGTGTTTTGATGCTGACACGTTGTTATTTCACTATAACACATGAACACGTTTCCTAACACCAGTCAGAACTTACTGAAGTGTTTCCTCATCTCTCTCCTCCCTCTCCTCCCTCTCTCCTCCATCTCTCCTCCCTCTCCTCCCTCTCCTCTCTCTCCTCCCTCTCCTCCCTCTCTCCTCCCTCTCCTCCCTCCTCCCTCTCTCCTTCCTCTCTCCTCCCTCCTCCCTCTCTCCTCCCCCTCCTCCCTCTCCTCCCTCTCCTCCCTCTCTCCTCCCTCTCTCCTCCCTCTCCTCCCTCTCTCCTCCCTCTCCTCCCTCTCCTCCCTCTCTCCTCCCTCTCCTCCCTCTCCTCCCTCTCTCCTCCCTCTCTCCTCCTCCTTCCTCTCTCCTCCCTCTCCTCCCTCTCCTCCCTCTCTCTCTTCACCCCTCCTCCTCCCTCTTTCCTCCTCCTTCCTCTCTCTCCTCCTCCTCCCTCTCCTCCCTCTCCTTCCCTCTCCTCTCCTCCCTCTCTCTCTTCACCCATCCTCCTCCCTCTTTCCTCCTCCTTCCTCTCTCCTCCTCCCTCTCCTCCTCCTCCTCCCTCCTCCTCCTCCTCCCTCTCTCCTCCTCCTCCCTCTCTCCTCCCTCTCCTCCCTCTCTCCTCCTCCTTCCTCTCTCCTCCTCCTCCCTCTCTCCTCCCTCTCTCCTTCCTCTCTCCTCCTCCTTCCTCTCTCCTCCTCCTCCCTCTCTCCTCCCTCTCTCCTTCCTCTCTCCTCCTCCTTCCTCTCTCCTCCTCCTCCCTCTCTCCTTCCTCTCTCCTCCTCCTTCCTCTCTCCTCCTCCTCCCTCTCCTCCCTCTCCTCCCTCTCTCCTCCCTCTCCTCCCTCTCCTCCCTCTCCTCCCTCTCCTCCCTCTCTCCTCCCTCTCCTCCCTCTCCTCCCTCTCTCCTCCCTCTCCTCCCTCCTCCCTCTCCTCCCCCTCCTCCCTCTCCTCCCTCTCCTCCCTCCTCCCTCTCCACGCCTCTCCTCCCTCTCCTCCCCCTCCTCCCTCTCCTCCCTCCCTCCTCCCTCTCTCCTCCCTCTCCTCCCTCTCCACGCCTCTCCTCCCTCTCCTCACCCTCCTCCCTCTCTCCTCCTCCATCTCTCCTCCCCCTCCTCCCTCTCTCCTCCCTCTCCTCCCTCCTCCCTCTCTCCTCCCTCTCCTCCCTCTCTCCACAGGAAGTGCCTTCGAGGTGAAGCAGCACTCGTTCTTCACGGAGCTGGACTGGAACAGCCTCCTGAGGCAGAAAGCCGAGTTCATCCCTCAGCTGGAGTCAGAGGACGACACCAGTTACTTCGACAGTACGTCACACACGTCTGAACCCTGAAGATACAGAGAGAAACACACTCTCACACCCAAAGGGAAACGTATGAATCTCACTGATCTTCCCTCTGTGCCTCTGACAGCTCGATCTGATCGGTACCACCACCTGGACTCAGAGGAGGAAGACGACACCAACGATGAAGAACACGTGGAGATCCGACAGTTCTCCTCCTGCTCGCCGCGCTTCAGCAAGGTGCCGACACATCGTCCACTCACTGAGCAGTCTTCTGTTTCTCTACTTTGTGTTGAGTGCTTTCTATGTATTTGTTTACATATCGTTTCTATCTCTGTCAGAGCCTCCATCACAGAACTGCACTAAATACACCTGTCTCCTTGCACTGTGGACCTGTACAACACTCCGCTCCATATACACTTACTTCACATCATATGTGATATGTGTTAATATAAACCATATTGATATTATATATCTTTTTATACAATAATATTGTCTACATATTCTTGTACTCATAGTATATTATATTATCTATGGTATAGTCAAATACTTATATTTATACCTCTACTATATATCCTATATTATATCATACTCTCTGTATATTTTTTGTATATATAAGTCTATATACACATTTTTATACATGTGCTGTTTTAATTATAATTATTATATTACTATTATTATTATTATTATTATTATTATTATTATTATTATTATTATATATACTGTTGCTGCCATTATTACTATATACTGCTATTATATTGGTATAATTACTATCATATATAAATATATATTATGTTATATTATATACTATATATACTGTACTATTTTTATATTCTGTCTAACACTAACATTACCATCATATCATCAGTACTATTACCATCATCTTGCCACTGCACCTTATCTACCTATTGATCTTGTGTTTCTGTTTTTTTTTATTCTTCTACCTCACTATTTTTTATTTAATTCTATTGTATTTTATTTTATTGTATTCAAATATACCGGCTGCTATGACGACTTAATTTCCCTTCGGGGATGAATAAAGTAATCTATCTATCTATCTATCTATCTATCTATCTATCTATCTATCTATCTATCTATCTATCTATCTATCTGTCTATCTGTCTATCTGTCTATCTGTCTATCTGTCTATCTGTCTATCTATCTATCTTATTAGAGAAACATGATTACTCCCTATTCCCTTGGCAACACATCAGTTGTTATCTTCTCAGAGGAGCTGGACGGGTTCTGCTGTGACCTCAGGTCCTAATGAGTCTTCTCCTCTGTGTGGTGCAGGTCTACAGCAGCATGGAGCGTCTGTCTCTGCACGAGGAGAAGAGGACGCCTCCTCCCACCAAGCGCAGCCTCAGTGAGGAAGGAGGAGATCGGATCGACAGCCTGAGTGGACTGAAGTCCAGAGACCGGTCCTGGCTGGTGGGATCTCCAGAGATGTGAGTTCTTCACCCTCACACAGACCAGAGGAGTTTATCTCAAAGTATTAATAATCTAGAGATTTAGAGAAGAATCAGCTTCACTTGTCATGAATCTGACTCCTGTGTTAATTGTGTTAAAACTATGAAAACGCTCACAAAATGAACTACTATCTGCAAATAGAAGAGCACACTAGCACAAGATGTATATTTGAACATTTGCACTACTGCACAAATTGAACATTCACCTGTAAGGATATATATTTAGATGTATATATTTTATTTTCTATTTTAAATTTTTGATATTCTATTTCATTGTTATTCTATTTTATTCTTTTTTTTTTATTCTATTTTATACTTGAGCATTGCTTAAAGAGAGTGTGTGACCCAAGCATTTCATTGACAGTGACTACTTCATGTTATCTCTGTTCATTTGACAATAAAAAATCTTGAATCTTGAATCTTGAAGGATAATCTGCTCTGGATAATGATGTTTTTAAGTAATTGTGTATGAACTTGTACATGAAGGAACCTGGAATGTGAGCGTCTTGGTTTCCGTTGTTGTCATCTTTATATTTAGAAGTTATTTAGAACTTGTGTCTGATGTTTCTTCTCCTTCGTTCCTCCTCAGCCTGCGGAAGCGTTTGTCTGTTTCCGAGTCGTCGCACACGGAGAGCGACTCCAGCCCGCCGCTGACGGTGCGGAGGCGCTGCTGCTCCGCCATCATCGAGATGCCGCGCTTCGCCATTTCCTCCGAGGAGGAAGGACAAGGTAACAGCCACAGGAAGGAGGAGGAGCTGAGGAGCTGATGGTCACTGTGGCGTCCGTGTGGATCGGAAACACAACAGCAGAAAGTTAACGAAAGTTACCAAGTTCACACTACACAACTTGTTGTCTAGTGATCGTTAGTCTTGCATTTGTTGTGACTTCATAAGACACAACTGACTCACAACAGAGGGGTGTCATGTGATGCTGATGATGTCACACTGTTCTCACTCCACCGAGCTTCACCTCCTCCACCTCCTCCTCTCCGTGTGTCTCAGCTGCAGCAGGAAGTAGGAGGAGTCCCAGCCTCAGCGCCCTGAGGGGTCCGCGGGGGGGGGACGAGCTGCCCCTCGCCATCCCAGAGCTGCCACTGGAGAGAGAGCTGAGGCTGGACGAGACCCCCACCACCCCGAGCTCCGCCTCCACCGCCCTGAGCTCCGCCTCCACTCAGCTGAGCAAGGCCACGCTCACACGTCAGTACCACACAGTGACATCACAGGACTAAATATTAATAAACTTGTGGATCAGGAATAGTTAAAAAATTACCTGCGTGTGTGATAATAAATATTCTCCTGCTCCTACAAGTGATTAAATGTAATTTGATTAGAATCTATTACGATTTAATCTTATTTTAATTGAGCTTTAATTGATCATTAATATTCTAACTTTACTCTTCTTCTTACCTTTGTTGTGAAAAGACTAAATTTGACATCCACTCACTTCCTGTCACAGAACACTTACAAACTTTCGTTGTGATTTGTCTGAAATCTCCTAACCTCTTATTGCCCGAATTAATTTCCAATTATATAAAACAAATATTATTTGTGTTTTTGGCTGTCGTACAGATGCTAAATTAAGTGGAGATTGTTAATTTCAATATAGCATATACAATAGATATAAATGTAGGTATGAGGCAAATTAGCGACATTAGGCATCACTGCTGTTCCATCATCGCAGTATTTCAAATACAGCTTAATAACTTAAAATAACTTTACTGCACAGTCCCAAGCACAGATATGAACACTAGATATCTCGGCCGCGTTGCCGGCCAA
>NC_083644.1:1434090-1451590 GCF_963576545.1 Limanda limanda
CAGTCGTTCCCCGTGAAGCTCCACTCCTCCCCCCCCCTGGTGAGGCAGATCTCCAGACCCAAGAGCGCCGAGCCGCCGCGCTCGCCGCTCCTCAAGAGGGTGCAGTCTGCCGAGAAGCTGGCGTCCTCCCTCGCCAACTCGCCCTCGTCTCCCTCCGGCGCGGCGGCGGCCGGGGGGGCGGCGGGGGGGAGTCGTAAACACAGTCTGGACATCTCACACTCAGAGTTCAAGAAGGAGATTCTGCAGAGAGAGCCGAGTCTTCAGAGTCTTCAGGTACGAGTCACACAGCAAAGACTTCAGCTTCTGTACGAATAAATCATTTAATAAATTAATTAATTAATTAATTAATTAAATAATTAAATTAACTAAATTAAGCTAAACTAAATTAATTAAGGTTTTAAACCATCAAAAATTACAATACCAGTTTAAAGATATGAAGTCATGATCAATGTAGTGTTGTAAGAATCCATATTCTGGGATTAATATGGTTATTTTAGTTTAGTTTAGTTCAACCAGAAGCCAATTCAATTTAAACCTGACAAAGGTTTTTATTTTATTCTGAAGGCCTCCAACAGGAAACAGTTAGACACAAACTTAATCTCCATCTTCCTAACGAGCTGAATGTTTTATTTTCACTTTGTGTCGACACTGATTTGCCAGTTTTTTTATCAGATTTATATTTTAACAGAGTGTAATTCCGTCTCTGACCTGCAGGAGTCGGCCAGCAAGTGTTAAAAAAGTTAAAAAACATCAAAAAACACAATATCACTTTAAAGATATGAAGTCTTGATCAATGTAGTGTTGTGAGTATCCTTAATCTGGGATTAATATGGTTATTTTAGTTTAGTTTAGCCAGATGCCAATTCAATTTAAACCTGAGAAAGAGGTTTTTATTTTATTCTGAAGTCCTTCCACAGGAAACAGATAAGACACAAACTAAATCTACTTCCTCATAACGAGCTGAATTTTAGCCTGTTATGTTAGCCAGATGTCTGACGCTGTTTTATTTTCACTTTGTGTCGACACTGATTTGCCAGTTTTTTTATCAGATTTATATTTTAACAGAGTGTAATTCCGTCTCTGACCTGCAGGAGTCGGCCAGCAAGTGTTAAAAAAGTTAAAAAACATCAAAAAACACAATATCACTTTAAAGATATGAAGTCTTGATCAATGTAGTGTTGTGAGTATCCTCAATCTGGGATTAATATGGTTATTTTAGTTTAGTTTAGCCAGATGCCAATTCAATTTAAACCTGAGAAAGAGGTTTTTATTTTATTCTGAAGTCCTTCCACAGGAAACAGATAAGACACAAACTAAATCTACTTCCTCATAACGAGCTGAATTTAAGTCTCTGATGTCTGACGCTGTTTTATTTTCACTTTGTGTCGACACTGATTTTCCAGTTTTCCATCAGATTACATTTTGACAGAGTGTAATTCCCTCTCTGACCTGCAGGAGTCGGCCAGCGAGGGACTCGTGTCCTCGGCGGGTCGCGGCGTGGAGACGGGCGTCCTGCAGAAGCACTCGTCCTCCTCGTCCCGGAAGCTGGGACGCCAGGAGGGCGACGGCGGCCTGGTCTCCGGCTCGCTGGGCCTCGCCCCCGGGAAGAGCAAACTGAAGGACAAGCTGTCGGCCATCAGGCAGGACCGCGCCGAGCGGAGGGAGTCGCTGCAGAAGCAGGACGCCATCCACGAGGTGGACTCGTCCGAGGACGAGACGGACGAGGGCTCCGAGGACAGCCAGGACGGACGCCGGGGGACGACCTTCACCCCCCCTCCCCTCCTCAGGCCCACCACTGTGAGAACGGGCCCCGGAGGCACGCTGCCCTCCCTCTGCCTCTCGCCCTGCACGCCGCACGCCACCTTCAGCCACACGGGACCCTCGCCGGCGGCCAGGCAGCCCCTCCCCTCGCTGACAGAGACAAGGTCTGGACTGAGAGAGGGAGGCGCGTCCTCCGAGGACGCTCTGAGAACCGAGAGGAAGGTTCTGGAGCCGGGCGCCATCACTAAACCAGCTCCGGGCCCCCCCCTCCCCTTCTCCACGCCAGGCAGTGCGTTCATCTCCGTCAGCAGAGACATGTTCCTCCGACCCGCCACTCCGCCCGAGTCCAGGAGCCTCCGAGCCAGAACCCTGGACAGCCCCAGAACCCCATCGGCCCCCCCCACTGCAGGCGCCACCGACTGCAGAGCGACCACGAGTGAGACCACGGGCGCCACAGACCAAACCACTGAACCCCCCCGCGCCTCCGGCTCCTCCCCCGGCGTCCCGAAGGAGAGGAAGGAGGCAGACAACCGGAGACTCTGCGCCGCTGTGGCTGCTCCGTCATCCAGCTCCACCTCCAGTTCAAGTTCTCCGGCTCCGCCCCCTGAGACCGGCGTGGACAAGGTGGCGTCCCAGCTGGCGATCGTAGCAAAGAGCGTCCTCTGTCCCGTCAAACTGACCACGGCCGCAGACCCGAAGGAGCAGAAACCGTCAGCTGACTCGTTTCCCTCCAAACCGCCTCCTGCTCCTCAGTCGCCAGCGCCACAGCGAGCTGAGCGAGTGGCGTCACTCACGACCCCGGCGCCGCCGACCTGCAAGGACGTCCCCGAGCGCCCGGACACACCCACATCAGGCTCTGTGAGTCGGGGGAACGCCGCCACGCCTGCACAGCGGGGGGGAGCGGCGAGCCTCCCCGCCGCCGCAGCAGCTGAGCCACAGCGCAAGAGGTTCGAACCCCAGACTGCGACCGCCGCCGCCGCCGCCGCCGCCATGTCCGCCTGCTCCACGCCACGAGACAAAGCGACCGCCAAGAAGACGTAGCAGCAGAACGCACAGATCACGTGACTCAGGTTCTCGAACCTCTCGCTGCATGTCAGGACGAAAACAACCGAATCATAAGTTCACCGTGAAACAGAGACTTTGACTTTCACCATGCGGAGGGGGAGGGGGCGGAGCTTGGTCCCATGTGGTCGAACCTCTTTCCATTCCAGACGCTTCGGTTCCTGCGTCTCGACCAAAACACTCGAGGATTCTCGTCTTTCTCTTTCTTTACGGAGCCGGAGATCAGGAGCTCGCAGCGTCCTCACTCCCAGTTTCCTGCTGCTGCTTCATCAACTTCCTGTTCGTCGCTTCCTCCCCTTGGCGTGCTCTCAGCCAGCAGGGGGCGCCCAGCGTACGATTAGCAAACTGCACAAACGCATCACAGTTTGTTTAGTGTAGATCTGCGTCTTTGTTTAGAACCGGCTCCGGTCCCGAGGATCCGGCTGCAGCTGCTTCCCTCAGTTCAGACTCACAGGCAGTTTACAGAGTTCTGTGTGATCGTTGGATCGAGGTTCGACAGACGAGTGCAAACGGAGGCGGAGCCACAGATCGTAAAGACTGTGTCTGAATTCTGAATCTTCACGAACTCCACGTTCACTGCGGCCGGTTCGATTCCGAGTCGATTTTCACATAATTGGAAAACAAAGACTAAACAGATGTCATCCGGCTCAACATGTGATCGTTAGCTAAGATGCTACACGATCGACTTTTAAAGTTAGTTTAAATTCTCACATTTTTCTCAGCGGTTTATTCGTCCTCGCTCATTTTTTATTAAAAAACCGTCGCTTTACGAGTTAAAAGGACAAAACGTCGGCACAGGAACATTAATCATTGAGCTGCAGTTATTACATTTCCTCAAAGTAAAGATTCAGATTCTATAAACACGCTGAGGCTTGACCTAGCATATTAGCATTAGCATGATTAGGCCCTGGATAGGCTCCTCCTCTTCACGTCTCTGTCAAGCTAACAAACCTTCAGTTCCCGACACAAAGACACGAGTTTACATCCTGTGAGTTTCTGGGTTCCGAGCTGCAGCGAAGGATCGGACTCGTCACTTCCTGCCCCCCCGACAGCCGTTTGTTTTCTATCTGGACCAAGTCGCTGTCACCAGACTTCACTTTGTGTTGTTGTGAGGGAGACGCTCATCTGTGCATGGTTGTGTGTATATATAAGAGTATTTATCTGTTGTTCTCCTGTTTTATACCCTGAGAGTGTGTGTGTGTGTGTGTGTGTGTGCGTGTGTGTGTGTGTGTGTGTGTGTGTGTGTGTGTGTGTGTGTGTGTGTGTGTGTGTGTGTATATCAGACATCAGATTTGGCACAAAACTTTTATTTTGTCTGATAAATAGACACAAATCTCTAAAAGTTAATCAGTGACTGGTGTGTGTGTTTGTGTGTTTGGTTCTTCTGTTGCTTTTTTTTTTACCGAGATGTAATTTCCTCCCGTTTATTTCTCGATATCCAACCTTGATTTTCCTCTCGTCTTTCATTCCTCTCGTACGTTTCGCTTGCAGTTTATGTTTCGGTCCGAGTCACATGATGAGAATGTTTCCTGTTGTTCCTCCGACGCAGGTCCACGTCCTCGTTGTGCGTCTGTGACGGGCGACGCCTCCCTCGGTGTTTGTGTGTTTGCTGACATCACAGTTCTCTGACTCGGAGGAACTGACTGTGTCGTGTTTACATGTGGGTTGTGTTTGGGTTTTGTGTTATTTCCGTTGATGGAACTTGTTGCCTGTAGCAATCAAACCTCCTCAGGCCTCGGTGTGTTACAGGAAATACAAACGTAGGTTTGTGGGAAAATAGAAATGTCGTCATTACTTCGTTCTTCAAGACAAATCAAACGTTTGTGCCTGAAAACTTCATTCGTCTGATTAACTGGATTCAGTTCATTCATCAACAGATTGGGTCCCAGCTCTGATCTGGGATTCGCGCTCGACACGTTCACACACACACACACACACACACATAGATCAGAGTGTGTCAGTTTGACTACACACACACAGACACACACACTTTCTCCCGTGTGTAAAGATGATGGTGCAGCCATCTGCTGGAGACTGAAGAGTCAGTTTCCCTGGTGGAGTCATTAATCTAAAGCCCAGAGCCTGTTGGACACACAACACACAACACACAACACACAACACACACACACACACACACAAGGTCGAGTCGGCCAACAACAACAGTAGCCAGCGTCCCTCAGGCTCCATCGTCCCGTTCGGTTACACGTCTGTTCGACCTCCAGCCTGTGTTTACCCATCATGCACCTCTGCTGCTCTGTGGCCACGTTCAGTGACAGTTTGAGTCGAGACTCTCGAGAGGAATCAAACTTGTGACTGTCGGTATGAAAAGGTACGAGGAGAAGCCTAATGACCACAGAGACACACACAGACACACACAAACACACACACACACACAGGTCATGAACCAGCACATGAGATTCAGTTCGAGTGCAAGCGGAGGCCGAGCAGCAGAAAACTCCACAGACGTTTGCAGTATTTCCGTGTTTCCATGTTGTGTGTTTTCTCTGTGACACACGAGTGATGAAGAGGAGGAGGAGGAAGATTCAGCCGTGCACCGTAAAAGCTTGAGTGAGATAAAAACATTGCTGAGTAAAACCAGTGCAATATCTTTTTATTTTTTATTGTGGTAAACGCATGTTGTTGTCAATCTTACCTTACGACAATAATAAAGTTTTTTTTATGTACAGCTCCGTGTGTTTTACGATGTGTTTTTTTCTCTCACTCTGTTTTATTGTCGTCTTTTATCTGTCACGTGATGCTTTTTACATTAAGGCGACATTTGGGGAAAGATTTCAGCTTCTGGACGTGAAGTCGTAAAGTGCTGCACTGTAAAAACTCGTCCAGTTGCTTTTTATTCTCATCTACTTTTTCCCAGTCCGTCCTCGGAGGAGAGACAGGTTTTTATTTTTGTTCTTTCACACAAACGTTGGTTCGAGTTTTAAAGTCTCAAACTTTTTACATGTGATTGTCTTTAATCACTGATTCTGTGACTCTAATGCTGAACTTTAGTTTCACTGCGAGAACAAGATGTAAAAACTTGTTTCTTTCCTCCACAAACAATCGGACGTTAAACTAGTTGAACTTCTCCTGAGTTCATGTTGCCACTCTGAACTTGGTCCTCGTCTCTGCTGCTGTTTGGATGAGGAGGAGAAATCTTCTCCCTGCTGGCGTCAAACTAATTCTCTAAGAAGAGGTGACAAAATACCAATTTTTTACAGTGTATTGTAGCCCCCCCCCCCGCTCTGGCTAATGCCACACGTTTGATTCCCGGTCGTTTGTTCTCATCACGTCCTTTCAGAGCAGAAAAGAGCCACTAAGTTGTCTGTGTGATCAGTGAAGTGGCTTCAGCTCTAATAGAGCTGCAGCGGCACCGACCAGCTTCATGCTCCTCAGAGACTAGAGCTGCAGCGAGGGGGGTGGGGGGGGGTGATGACCAACCCGTGCAGCGCCGCGGTGCAGACGAAGACACGTCAGTAAAACAGAAACTCCATCAGCTTCTCACTGAAGAGCCTCACTCTCCCGCCAATCGACTGCTGAGGTCAAGGGTCACGGCGCCTGATTTAAACACCGCCGACCGTCACGTTCTGGGATAATTGGGTCCCCCCCCCCCCACCACCACACCCCCCCTCACCCCCTCTGCCTCACCCGTCTTTCCACCGTCTCCTTCCATCCGTCCAGGCGTCTGCGGGGAGCCGTCAGAGAGCGAAGGGCCTCTCAGTCTTTACTGGAGGCCCTGAGGGGGGTGGGGGGGGGGGTGGAGCTCTCTGACAGCACAAACACACACAGACAGACACACACACACACTCACACAGACACACACACACACAGGACAGAGAGTGCAGCAGCAGTGACAGGAGGCAGCGCTCGGTGATGAATTGCCAGCTTCGTCTCGCTCTGACACGGCTCGACATGACCGGGCCAATCCATCCTGGGTGGAGGAGAGGAAGAGGAGAGGGAGAGGAAGAGGAGAGGGAGAGTAGATGGTGAGGAAGACGAGAGGAAAACGAGTAGAGGAAGAGGGAGAAGAAGAGGTGAGGAGATGACAGGAGCAGGAGAGGAAGACGAGAGGAAGAGGTGAGGAAGAGGAGAGGAAAACGAGTAGATAGAGAGGAAGAAGAGAGGGAGAGTAGATGGTGAGGAAGACGAGTAGATGAAGAGGGAGAAGAAGAGGTGAGGAGGAGTAGATGGAGAGGAAGAGGAGAGGAAAACGAGTAGATAGAGAGGAAGAGGTGAGGAGTAGATGGAGAGGAAGAGGAGAGGAAAACGAGTAGATAGAGAGGAAGAGGGAGAAGAAGAGGTGAGGAGGAGTAGATGGAGAGGAAGAAGAGTAGAGGAAGAGGGAGAAGAAGAGGTGAGGAGATGAGAGGAGCAGGAGAGGAAGACGAGAGGAAAACGAGTAGATAGAGGAAGAGGTGAGGAGGAGTAGATGGAGAGGAAGAGGAGAGGTAAACGAGAAGATAGAGAGGAAGAGGGAGAAGAAGAGGTGAGGAGGAGTAGATGGAGAGGAAGAAGAGTAGAGGAAGAGGGAGAAGAAGAGGTGAGGAGATGAGAGGAGCAGGAGAGGAAGACGAGAGGAAAACGAGTAGATAGAGAGGAAGAGGAGAGGGAGAGTAGATGGTGAGGAAAACGAGTAGATAGAGAGGGAGAAGAAGAGGTGAGGAGGAGTAGATGGAGAGGAAGAGGAGAGGAAAACGAGTAGATGGAGAGGAAGAGGGAGAAGAAGAGGTGAGGAGGAGTAGATGGAGAGGAAGAGGAGGATGCAGGGAAAGTGAATAAAAAAACAATCACTTTAAAACCTCGAAGAATTGTGTCTTTGCTCTGGAGTTTATTTTCCGTTGATGGATTTCTGAATCCCTGAAAATCTCGTCTTCAGCTTCTGGTTCAACCCGATGAAAACATCAACTCCCATGATCCCTTGCTGCTTTTGTTTGAGACTCCAACGCGATGGCGTCGCAGTTACTGACTCGAACGTCTCGAAGACTCCTTCACGTCCGTCAGTCCTCGAGAAACCAAGGCTAGGACGTGCAGATCCTTCCCAAGATGCATTGCTCTCCAGGCGTTCGGGACGTGACCATGAAGACGCTGAATCAGGACAATTCAAACAGTTCATGTTTTGTGCGATAACGTCCATTTCCTTTATCCATTTATCATTCATACATCTTCATCAGAGCAGAACAAAGATCAAACTCACTTCATCCTTAACGAGCGGCCTGCAGGGACTCTGCCTCCTGATTGGCCGGGACCCGGCCGAGGGACATTACCTCACTTCTAATTGGTCTCTGTAGGAAGCAGGTGGACTTAATGAGGCCTGTTGTGGTGATGTATGTTTCCTGTAACGTCCCAGCGCTCCGGAGACGAGGACGCCTGTGAGACTAACAGAGCAGGAAGTGTCCTCGGAGGTGAAGACAGAGGAAGAGAAGACGGACGCTGCTGCTGAGTGTTTGTGAGAGCAGCTTGTTTTTAATCAGGAGAAACTGAGAGAATCTTCTTCATGTTTTCATTTGGTTTAGACCTGCGTCTCAGTTCAGGGGGTGTGGTTTGTTTACCGTTTGTTTCCTATTTGTTTCCTATTTGTTTCGTGTTTGTTTCCTATTTGTTTCCTGGTTGTTTCCTGTTTGTTTTTCTGGTTGTTTCCTGTTTGTTTCCTATTTGTTTCCTGTTTGTTTCCTGTTTGTTCCCCTTTTGTTTCCTGTTTGTGTCCTGTTTGTTTTTCTGGTTGTTTCCTATTTGTTTCCTATTTGTTTCGTGTTTGTTTCCTATTTGTTTCCTGGTTGTTTCCTGTTTGTTTCCTGTTTGTTCCCTGTTTGTTTCCTGTTTGTTTCCTGTCTGTTTCCCTTTTGTTTCCTATTTGTTTCCTGCTTGTTTCCTGTTTGTGTCCTGTTTGTTTTTCTGGTTGTTTCCTGTTTGTTCCCCTTTTGTGTCCTGTTTGTTTCCTGTTTGTTTCCTGCTTGTTTCCTATTTGTTTCCTGTTTGTTTCCTGTTTGTTTCCTATTTGTTTCCTGTTTGTTTCCTGTTTGTTTCCTATTTGTTTCCTGCTTGTTTCCTGTTTGTTTCCTGTTTGTTTCCTGTTTGTTTCCTATTTGTTTCCTGTTTGTTTCCTATTTGTTTCCTGTTTGTTTCCTATTTGTTTCCTGTTTGTTTCCTGCTTGTTTCCTGTTTGTTTCCTGTTTGTTTCCTGTTTGTTCCCCTTTTGTTTCCTGTTTGTTTCCTGGCGCTGGAGGAGGAGGAGCCTGTGAACTGAGAGAGAGTCATGAACTACAGCTCGTCCAAGACGCAGCAGCCTGATTCCTCCGAGAGAGAATTAGAGATTATTCAGCTTCTCTTGCTGTAACTGTGAGGTGTGTGTGTGTGTGTGTGTGTGTGTGTGTGTGTGTGTGTGTGTGTGTGTGTGTGTGTGTTTGAAAGGTGAGACCACAGACACACAATCTGTTCCTGACAAAGACCTGGATCCTGACTGTGTGAACAAAGATGCTGCTGTTCAACAAAGGCCTGATAGGAAGGGGTTAAAAGCTCCATGTGTGTGTTTGTGTGTGTGCATGTGCACATGTGTGTGTGTGTGTGTGAACGTGCACATGTGTGTGCATGTGTGCAGCACCCTGCGTCTCCATCATTGTCGGACTGATTGATTGGGTCGTCAGCCAAGATAAAAGATCCCGTCCTCACAGAGCGGCCACGCAGCACCCTGGAGAGACACACACACACACATGTACTGAATACAGATGTGCCTCTCGCTCTGTGTGTGTGTGTGTGTGTGTGTGAAGATTGCAAACACACACACATTTGCATTAATTTCATTTATTTACTCCGACGTTCTCTCTCTTTTTTTAAATCTCATTTATCAGACGTAAAATATAAAACCACACAAACAGCAGATTTATAAACTGCAACAGATGCTTTTATTTGTGTGATTCCGTTACACTGTATATTTTCTTTGTGTTTTGTTTTCATGCACTCACAACAATCACACACACAAACACACACAGACTCACACACTCATGAGTTTACATGTTTTCCTTTCTACAGTTGAACGTGTTGCTTCTCCTACAACATGAAGAACAGATTCTAACATCTAAACTCACACACGTACTTCTTGTGAGTTTGTTCATCACCGACTCACATGTGAGATCAAATTCTAGAATAATGAACAATAATAATAATATTAAAGTCATTAATAAAAACCGTGAGGTTCAATTCCTCTCTTTATGTTTCAGTTATCTCTTATTATTTTATACATGAATCCAGAGTTTTGGTCAAATCGCCTCCATGAGATGAACACCCCCCCCTCTGTGTTTGTCCTGTAGGGGGCGCTGCTGCTGCTGAGAATCTTTCGCTTTGTCTCATCCCTCACTTTTCTCTTCCTCAGTCAACAGACTCTCTTTCTGTTTTTCCTCTTCATCATTCTCTTCATCTCTAATCTCTGTGTTCTTAGATTCTCTTTTTGTTTGTGTGAGTGGTTGATGTAGATCCTCCTCTTCATCCTCATCCTCCTCATCCTCCTCCTCTACATCCTCTTCATCCTCTTCCTCATAATCCTCTATATCTTCCTCTTCATCCTCTATATCCTCCTCTTCATCCTCATACTCATCCTCATCCTCCTCTTCATCATTCTCTTCATCTCTCATCTCTGTGTTCTCAGATTCTCTCGATGTTTGTCTGAGTGGTTGATCCTCCTCTTCATCCTCATCCTCCTCTTCATCCTCTATATCCTCCTCTTCATCCTCATCCTCCTCTTCATCCTCATCCTCCTCTTCATCCTCATGCTCCTCTTCATCATCATCCTCCTCTTTATCTTCATCCTCATCCTGCTCTTCATCCTCTTCCTCCTCATCTTCCTCATCCTCCTCTTCATCCTCATCCTCTATATCCTCCTCTTCATCCTTTTCCTCTTCCTCCTCAGTCTCTCTCTCTGTTCAATCCTTCATTCATTTTTAACCTCACTCTCTCGCTCGCTCTCAGTTTGAAGACTCTGACGCCTCCATCAGAGACAGTTGGTCTGAAGAGAAACATCATTCTCTCTCTCTCTCTCTGTTTCTTTTTTTCTCTCTCTCTCTCTGTCTCTCCCTCTCTCTCTCCCTCATGTGTTTTCCTCAGCTCAGCTGTTCGTCCCTCTGCTCTCGTGTTGTGGCGATGACCTTTGACCCTCTGCTCTTCATCAATGTCAGTCAATGAGCTGCAGAACAAGTGATATTAAGTTACCAGCGGCGGCTCGGGGGGGCAGTGGATTGTAGATTACACATGAAACCATGGGGGGGCACTGTTTGATCAGATTAGAGTCGAACACGTCCTCATAAAACATGAAGCTTCTCAGATCATTAGTGGAAAGTGTTTTTAAAATCTGCTGAGCAAAGAACGCAGCTTCAAGTGTTTAAAATGATTCTCCTCATGGATTTTATACTTTACTGTAGAAAACCACGCCCATAGAGTCAGAAATATATATTATACATTCATATTAGTATTTAATACTTTCTACTTTTCATTTGTTGCACTATTGTCCCGTATATCTTCATGATTTAATGATTCATGTTTGTACTTTTGTCATATTTAAGAGAAGCTACAATTCCACTGATTCAATCAATCAATTAATCAATCGGAAAAAAAAAAAAAGATGATTAAAATCACATGGATCCATTTCACCAGTTTCTTTTTAACATGTGTGTCCCCCTAGTGACCTTTAGAGGGATTACACCAAACTAGCACTGATTGGATTCACCCTCCAGGACAACAGGGGGCAGTAATCCATAGATAAGTTGATCCCCAACTTCCAAAAGCTCCATATCTCAAAGTATCTGAATCTATTACATTTCATTTGTTCATATTCACAAATCACAGTAAGATGCCAGAAAGGAGCAACATCCTTATTACTCTGTCCTATTTGGATCTGAATCAGCTGCCAGGAAATAAGTATATAAATCAAATGAGACATATTCACAGGACTGATGTTTATGATTAATTTGTCATATTAACGTTGCTCCAGCCTGAAGAACACAAACAAGCTGCTGGAGGAACGAGACTGAATCATCTGAGAGAAGAGATCAGAAACACATGAGCTGTAACTAAGTAACTGGATTCAAACACTCAGTTCATCCATTCACCAGATTTTCACACTCTCAGATTTTATTTACTGATTCATTCATATTTGATTCATGTTTTAAAGGTGAATTTATAGATATTTATAGATATGTAACGTCTCAGCTTGTTTTGGCTCAAAGTCGTAACGACAGGATGAGATTCTTCAGGTCTCAGATGTTCACTGTGTGTTTAATGAGGATGGAGATGCTTTCACTCTGAAGACCTGAAGCTTCACTTTCCCTCTGAAGACCTGAAGCTTCACTTTCCCTCTGAAGACCTGAAGCTTCACTTTCACCCTGAAGACCTGAAGCTTCACTTTCACTCTGAAGACCTGAAGCTTCACTTTCACTCTGAAGACCTGAAGCTTCACTTTCCCTCTGAAGACCTGAAGCTTCACTTTCACCCTGAAGACCTGAAGCTTCACTTTCACTCTGAAGACCTGAAGCTCCTCATGTTCACTCACTTTCAACTCAGACTCAGACTCAGAGTTTCAGAAGCAGCAGGAAAGTCTGACTCCAGGCAGAAGAAGTCAAACCCCGAGCTGCTCGGCTGGAGACTACAGATCCTCTGTGATGTCACAGCTCCGGTCTTCGGCTGATACACTCGTCCCCTTGAGGCGTCACCATGGAGACGGAGCAAGACACTGGAGGTTGAAGGTCCAGCCGCAGGTGGATGGTCCAGGTGGAGGTTGATGGTCCAGCTGGAGGTTGATGGTCCAGCTGCAGGTTGATGGTCCAGGTGGAGGTTGATGGTCCAGCTGCAGGTTGATGGTCCAGGTGGAGGTTGATGGTCCAGCTGCAGGTTGATGGTCCAGCTGCAGGTGGATGGTCCAGCTGCAGGTTGATGGTCCAGGTGGAGGTTGATGGTCCAGCTGGAGGTTGATGGTCCAGGTGGAGGTTGATGGTCCAGCTGCAGGTGGATGGTCCAGGTGGAGGTTGATGGTCCAGATGGAGGTTGATGGTCCAGGTGGAGGTTGATGGTCCAGCTGCAGGTTGATGGTCCAGGTGAAGGTTGATGGTCCAGGTGGAGGTTGATGGTCCAGGTGGAGGTTGATGGTCCAGCTGCAGGTGGATGGTCCAGATGGAGTTTGATGGTCCAGCTCAAGGTTGATGGTCCAGCTGCAGGTGGATGGTCCAGATGGAGGTTGATGGTCCAGCTGCAGGTTGATGGTCCAGCTGGAGGTTGATGGTCCAGGTGGAGGTTGATGGTCCAGCTGCAGGTTGATGGTCCAGCTGAAGGTTGATGGTCCAGGTGGAGGTTGAAGGACACATTGGGATTAAAGGTGACGTCACCATCTGCAGCTACATCAGGTGATGTCATGTCACCGCTGCCAAGGATGGTGTGGTCCAGGTCGGGGGGGCGTGGCCTGTCCTGATGTCTCATGATGAGTCACATGACGCAGGAATGAACGTGTGCTCTTATCTTTCTCTTTTATATCGTCCAATCAGGAGCTGATATCAGAGTCAACCACGAATCCTGAGGTAGTTTTCAATGTTTCCTTCATCTAAACAGGTTTTAAACTGTGGTCAGAAAACACACACACACTCACACACACACACACACACACACACACACACACACACACACACACACACACACACAAACACACACACACACACTCACACACTCTCCTAGCACTTCATCTGTAGATAGAGGGCATGTGGGGGAGCTGCATGTACACAGTGTGGAGGCAGTGAGCTTGAGCTTGTCGATGTGCGTGTGTGTTTTTGTTTACAGTGTGTGTGTGTGTCTCTGTGTGTGTGTGTGTGGATGTCAGCGTGTGTCTGTGTGTGTGGATGAGTGTGTGTGTGTGTGTGTGTGTGTGTTGATGTGTTGAACTCCATCTGTGAGTTCACCAGTGTTTGTGTTCTCTTCAGTCTGTGATGTGAGATTCTCCGTCCTTGTATTTCACTTCTTTGGAATTCTCCACCGAAAAAACACCACACAGATAAAAATTCAAGCTCCATTATTTAACACACAGACACACACACACACACACACACACAGACACACACACACACACACACACACACACACACACACACACACACACACACACACACAGTCTGAGCTGTACAGCATCAGAGGTAGAAACGTGTCCTCAGGTTACATCATGACTCATGATGTAACTCAGGTTTCTCTTCTGAAGAACATGCAAACACAAAGGAGCTGGGATTCGAACCAACAACCTGATAACACAACTTTTTAAATCAGAGAAAGTTCAGTTTCTCATCGTTTGCTTTGTTGAATCGAACCAAACAGGAAACTGACCTGAGATCAGATTCTCTCTTCATCAGAGGAAACAAGTTCAGGGTCTGAACTCGTGATGATTCCACAGATGATCGTCTGCTCATTATCCAACCAGGAAGTAAATCTAATTCTTAGTCGTTAATCAGTGTGTGTGTGTGTGTGTGTGTGTGTGTGTGTGTGTGTGTGTGTGTGTGTGTGTGTGTGTGTGTGTGTGTGTGTGTGTGTGTGTGTGTGTGTGTGTGTGTGTGTGTGTGTGTGTGTGTGTGTGTGTGTGTCAGCTGGACACCTGAGGACGGCTGTGTGTGTCCGACAGCGTTCAGCTGGAATAAAACAGACGAGGGAGGACGGACTGAGTCCCCCCCCCCACACCCCCATACCCCCGTCGTGTAAGACAGCTGTGAAATGAAGGTGTTAATAATTCATGTGGTTATATGTATATTTATTTAAACTGCAGCGAAGGAGACGAGCATCTATTATTCAGCACTCGGCCAGATTTATCATTATTAAGTGAGACTGTGTGGGTGGCAGAGTGGACACAGGAGTGTGGAGACCTGTGTGTGTCTGTGTGTGTCTGTGTCTGTGTGCGTCTGTGTGTGTGTGTCTGTGTGTGTGTGTCTGTGTGCGTCTGTGTGTGTGTGTCTGTGTGTGTGTGTCTGTGTGCGTCTGTGTGTGTGTGTCTGTGTGTGTGTGTGTGCGTCTCGCTCAGAATCATAAATCACTCAAGTAGATCTCAAGTGTGTAAGTGTGTATGTGTGTTTAATTACTTTTCACTACTGTTTAATTATTGCAGGAAGTCTTTACAGAATATAGGAGCTGCACATGAGAGTGTGTTCTACCTGTTTGACTTTTCTTGTGTGTGTGTGTGTGTGTGTGTGTGTGTGTGTGTGTGTGTGTGTGTGTGTAGCCAGTCAGATCCAACCAACAATCATGACCACGGCCCACTAATCAATACTCCCTCTTATAATGCCAGTCACACCTTAGTGCCTGTGTGTGTTTCCAAGTCTATAGAAATGCTAAGTGATAACATGTATGTGTGTGTCTGTGTGTGGTGTGTCTGTCTGTGTGTGTGTGTGTGTGTCTGTGTGTAGTAGATTAAAACATGTTATTGGTTTTCTAAACTAAAGCTTGTGACCGTTTTCTCAATGAATAGCTCCAGTGAGCAGGTTGTGTTTTCACCCCTATGAAGTTTGTTGGTTGGTTTGTTTGTTTGTTTGTTTGTTTGTTTGTTTGTTTGTTTGTTTTATTTGTTTGTTTGTTTGTTTGTTTGTCAGCAGCATCGCACAAAAACTGATTTCCAGTAACGTCTACTGTGATTTTTTTTTATTTGGCCCATGTCCCATCTGCTAACATGGAGGAGGAGGGTTTATGACCAGTGTAAAGTACTGGAGTACTGGGAGTAATACCACCATGATGTAACCATGGCAACCAGATGAGGCTTCAGTCATTTCCTCCATTCAAACTGAACACACGCCCACATCAAACTCCGTCTACAAACCAATGAGAGTCAAGCACAGGTAGACTCCGCCCACGTAGGCGATGCCAGGACGTTCTTTCTTTAGTCTCTAAGTTACAAAGTGAAACTAAAACTAACAAACCAGATGAAACACGGAACAAACACGTGAAGCTTCAGACTCGATGTCGTCTTCTTTCTTCTTCTTCAGTCGTTTCCTGTCGCTCGGAGACGTTCACCTCCCAGTGAACTTTACTTTGTAAACTTTACAGCTTTCAGAGCTGAGCTGAATATTGACCTTGAGGCCTGAAGGTCACCTTCACTGCTCCGAGGTCGCTGGAGTTTAATGTGCTGCTATAATCAAGTTAGTCTTTTTTTTGTTTGGATTGGCTGATCGACCATCGATTGATCAGCTGACCAGTGAGATAATCAATTTATCACTGTGTGAACCCCCGACCTGTTTATGGACTCGTGTGAAGGTTGAGCTGTGTGTGTATGTGTGTGTGTGTGTGTGTGTGTGTGTGTGTGTGTGTGTGTGTTCCTTGAGAAACACGTCCGGCCTCCTGCAGATTCGCATCCTGATCAAACATCAAATCACTTCTGAAAACCACAGATTTATCGGAGTAACGTCAGAGGAATTGAATGTTTTTAGTAAACTCACGTCTCAGGGTTTTTCCACACATGTCTGGATGTGAGCTGTGTGTGTCTGTGTGTGTGTGTGTGTGTGTGTGTGTGTGTGTGTGTGTTCATTGAGATGTGAGATGTGTGATCACTCGCTGCTTCGCTGCCTCGGAGCAACAGTTACTCATAAAATATTCTGGATCATTTTCTGGCCGTGTAATGAATTCAGAGTAATTGGTTCCTCAAAGGAGAACCTGTCAAGTGGATTCAGCTTATTTATGCTGAGACCTTCAAAGACTGAATCAACTTTTGTTAATTTTCAGATGTAGCTCGTGGACGTACAGTAAGAAAACCATAAAAAATACAAGCGGTAGTTGAGGGATTTCAGAGCCGAGTTCTCAAACTTCTTCAGTCCGGGACCCAACTCGGATTCTGAGTCTCTCCCCCCCGAGGACCGAGGCTTATTAAAACCTTCTGGTTCTTATTCCTGTCAGGTACTCGGCCCAGAGAAAGTTCTCTGGATGTGAAGCTGCAGTGACTGAGAACAGATGAGAAGCGGATAAAGAATTCATGTTCCTGGTTTCTGGGGGCTGATAACATTCTGTTAAATTCTGGCTTATTAACTGTGTTGTTCAAGTCCTTGAAGAATTCATTCAATATTTGAGCAACATTTTTTATTTAACGAGTACGAGCGTCTGTTTATTGTCTGGTGAAGAAAGTTCATCAGAGGTTTGATGAAGCTCTTCACTCCAACGAGTCTGGAACCCGACCGCTCGTTGGATTTACACGTTATCGATGTTCTGAAAGCAAAGCTACAACCAATCAGGAAGAAGGGTTAGAAGTTCTTTATTCTTCTTATAGAGAAAAATATAAAGATGATGAAACTGTAAATACAGATGGACCCTGCGTCTCCTCTTCCTCCAGAAATAAAGACTAAATCTCCCGGATACAAACGCTGTTGTCTTACGCATCTGGTCCGAGTCAATGCAGTAACGATCAGGGGCGGGGCCTGGTGTCAAAGCCCAGCCCACACATTCACCCACTCACCTGATCTTGAACCAGTTCAGGTGTGAAGGTGTGAACGGTGTCACAGAAGCTGAAGCTGATGTGTTGTTTAGTGTCGAGAGAGTTTCTCCAAAGTTTAATACACAACGTCTGTGTCGTCTGTACACGTCTGTAAATGTAGTTTTGTAAAATCACTGGAAGATTTTCATTCTGTGATTTATTGACAAAGTTGTGTTTATCAGGAGGAAATTCTGAATTTTCTGCAGGAATAGTTTAAAAAAA
>NC_083644.1:1454090-1589090 GCF_963576545.1 Limanda limanda
TAAAACAGTTAGAATTAAAAACAGAAAATATTCTTCAATGAGGGTTAAAGCAATTTAAATATAATGATGAAAGAAGTTGAAAGTGGAAATTAAATAAAAATAAATAAATGTTTAGCAGGATTTTGTAAAAACTACTGAACTTGGTCCAAGATAGAACTCATAAAACTTTCATAACCCAGGACATGTCTCTCCTGGAGCGCACGCTGGTCAAGCTGCTGTTGAACCTGGGAGACAACCACACCTGCCCATTAACTCAATTAGTTCCCATGGCAACCGCTGGGATTTCTGAAACCTTTTTGTTTCCAGATTTTCATTGAATAAGAAAAGTGATGTGAAAAGTTCAACAACAACTTTCACTAGGGCTACGTTGCAGCACTAACGAGCCCGAGCACCCGCGCGTTGAAGTCTGTTGTTGTCGGAGGAGAGAGCGATCGATGACCAAGCGCATGCCTCCGTGTTGCATGTGTGTTGCGCTCTGCGGCGAGGATCAACGCTTCACTTCCTGCGTCCGTCACGCGATGCGTGTAATGCGATAGCACATCACACTGGGACGATTTTATGTAAATCGAATGATAGTTGTAAAACATAACTTACTTCCTGTTGCCAGTAGGTGGCGCCATCACTACTATTACGTACAGACTAAAAGATTGACAGCTGATCTCTGTGCGGAGCAGAAACGTCACCACGACGAACTTTGATCAACAAACATGGAGACAAAAGAAGTTAAAGATTTACACACAGAATCAAAATCACTGCTTTTAATGACTCAAGTCTATTTGAGTTTACAAAACTCAGCTGTGGATCCAATCCAATAAACACTAACTCCAGCATAGAGAGGCTGAGTGAATGTGGTCTGGACTCTGTGGAGGAGAGTCATGGTGTCAGAGACGCTGTAGAAGGACAGAACACCTGCACTGTGATCCAGGTACACTCCTACTCTGGAGGACACAGGACCTGACACTGGAGTCTTGATTCTGTTGTAATAAAAGCAATAACTGTCTCCACCGCAATATAATGACCAAGATTTATCATTGGATACAAATTGACATTGAAGTGAGCGTCCTGCTCTTCTGATATTCTTGTATGTGACTGCTATATGAACTGCTCCTATCACCCCAGGCTCCACCTCCACCTCCACCTCCCAGTAACAACGTCCAGTCAGACTCTCTCTACTCAGGACCTGACGCCAACCAGTGAATCTGTCTGGGTGAGCAGAATAAGACTGATCTTCTCTCATACATGTTACTTTTCTGTTTCCCTCAGATAATAACAGATATCGGTATGCTGTGTTTGGATCCAGTGTGATTTCCGATGAATATTTTAAGAAGTCAGCTCTGGTCTCTGGCTCTGGTTCTCGCAGTAAAACATCCACTTGAGACACAACCTGTAAAATCTCTGTCTCACTCAGAATGTCCTGTAGTCGACCTCTGACCTGTGACACAGCTGCTGTCACGTCCTCAAAGTCCCTCAGAGGACGGATCCTGATGCTGGATGAGTGTGTAGATCCACTGAGTGGTGACAGTGAGGGGTAGTTGTGTAGAAGCTGGTTGTGATCCTCTGTGTCTGAGAGCTGCTTCAGTTCATGGTCTTTCCTCTTCAGCTCAGTGATCTCCTGCTCCAGTCTCTCCTGAAGCTCTCTGACTCGACTCAGTTCAGTTTCCTGCTGGGATCTGATCTGCTGCTCCACATCAGAGCTTCTTTCCTCCAGCAGAGGGATCATCACAGTGAATATCTCTTCACTGTCCTCCACTGCTTCATCAGCAGAGCCATTGACGGCCTCCTCCTCCTGTTGAAGCAGCGTCAAGTCGTATTCTGTGTCCTGGACTCTCTGCTGGATTGTTTGTCTCCTCAGCCTGAGCTCTCTCTGCCTCTCAGTCCTTTCTGCTGCAGCTGACACTGTGTCGTGGTCTTTATGTTCTTCCACAGAGCAGAGATAACAGATACACTGCTGATCAGTGCGGCAGAACATCTTCATCACCTTGTCGTGATGAGAGCAGATGTTCTCCTGGAGCTTCTCCGAGGGATCCACCAGCTTGTGGTTCTTCAATGCAGCTGACTGAAGATGAGGCTGGAGGTGTTTTTCACAATAAGAGGCCAAACAATTCAAACAGGACTTGATAGATTTCCGTTTTCTCCCAGTGCAGACATCACAGGCCACATCTTCAGGTCCAGCATAGCAGTGATCAGCAGGAGCAGCTTGGAGTCCAGTCTTCTTCAGCTCCTCCAGTAAAGCAGCTAACGTGGTGTTTTTCCACAGGACAGGCCTCGGTGTGAAGGTCTGTCTACACTGAGGACAGCTGTAGCTTCCTCTCTCCTCCTCATCGTCCCAGTGGGTGTTAATACAGCTCTTACAGTAGCTGTGTCCACAGACAGTAGTCACCGGATCCTTCAGTAGATCCTCACAGATCCAACAGCAGAACCTTTCTCTGTCCAGGTGATTTTCTTGTTTCTCCATTTCAGCTGCTGCCAGAGACTGTAGAACAGATTCACTTCCTCCGAACAGAAACAGATCTCTGCTCCTCTCTCTCTCCTTCACCTCCTCTTTTCCCCACGTTTTAACACACTATTGAAAAGAGCAACAGTCTTGCCTCTCCTCAGCAGTGTTGTCAAACTGTTTAAAGGCAGCTACACTGTTTAAAGGAAGTGATGTTAATGAACTGCCTTTAAACTAACTGTTCAAAGGCAGCTACACTGTTTAAAGGCAGCTGCCAGTGATGTTAATGAACTGCCTTTAAACTAACTGTTTAAAGGCAGTTCATCAAAGTATAAAACATGTCACTTCCTGTAGCCAGCAGGTGGCGCTGTGATTTTAAGTCATGATTTCTTTGTAGATATCATCAGGTTGCGAGTCTTGTCTTACATGTCTAGTTTGGACTTGATTGGACCAAATATGCCAGAGTTACTGAAGCTTGTGTTTTGATGTTGTGTAATCAAACTTTGATGCCACGCCACGGCCACACCGTGTGATGAAATCAAATATATATAAGATATATATATATATTTATATCTCCATCTTGTTGACATGACATTCCCAGAAGTTGAAGTTGATCTGATGAAATCCCAATCTATCCATGAGACTTTTTTTGTTTGCCATGAAAAGACACATGTCCCTAGTCAGTTATTTTGCCACGCCCATTCCTTAAAACCATCTGAATGTGTTCAGGGGGGGGGGGGGCTGTTGATACAAATAATATTTGCATATATGAATAGAAATATATACAGCATATATTATAATATAGATTACACGGATGTCACATACACAAACACGTACAATCTTTATAGCTAATTGAATCATATTGATAAAGTGCATGTGAACTAAAGCATATTTCATGTTTACTCCACATATTTAGAAACTATAATAAAAAAGAGAATCTTATTGTATGAATGATGAAATAATGATAATAGCAATAGTATTGATAATAGCACTGAAATGCAGTTGTAAGTGCTTTAATAAAACAGTTAGAATTAAAACAGAAAATCTCAATTCTTCAATGAGGGTTAAAACAATTTAAATACAATGATGAAAGAAGTGGAACGTGGAAATTAAATAAAAATAAATAAATGTTTAGCAGGATTATGTAAAAACTACTGAACTTGGTCCAAGATAGAACTCATAAAACTTCCATAACCCATGAATTATCTCTGTAAGAAGTTCTTTTCACGTTTCCATTGATTTCTCAGAGAATAGTTAGTGGATCTTGATGAAAGTTCAAACATGTTTAGGGAACTTTTCTCTATCTGTGATTGAAGGACTAGTGGTTTGTCAGCGGGAGGAAGATAAATGTAAACGTATGAACATATATTTTCTCTGAGGTTAAATCTGAAGATGCTGAGTCAGAACAGAAGCTGTGGATCGGGACCGAGCGGAGCTTCTGGATCTGACACCTCCAGGTCCCACTCTGGAGTCAGAAAGTTCCAGAACTAAATCCAGCTTCTGATCAAACCACAGCTTCATAAAGCAAAACTTTAAATCATGAGCTGAGCTGATAAACACCCGCCGTCCTCCTCTGGTTTTCATTTCTTCATGTGAAGCCCTCGAGATGCAAGAAGGAAACTCAGAGAAGATCCAGAGAGTTTTAAACGTCTTCAGATGAATGAGAAGAATCTGAGCCTGATGGAACCTGAAGGACTCGATAATCATCTCACTCACACGCGCCCACGAGAGACCAGGACTGGAAGAGGAGAAGATGTGAGGAGGGAGAGGAGGGTGAGGATGGAGAGAAGAGGGGGGGGGGGAGTGCATGAGGAGAGCGGGGGGTTACAGCAGGTTACAGCTCGTCCCTGCTGACGGACCTAATGAGCTGCTCCGCTCTCACAGGAGATCATTAAAACCGGAGTGGTGCAGAAGCCAGCGCCGGGCGAGAGGATGGAGACATGAGGCCCGGTGGTTTGATACCGAGCCGGCTGGGGCTTGTGGGCTCTCTGAAGGACCCCCCCCCCCGTCTGCTCGGAGAGGGCCCAGACACTGATGAGGGACACTCTGAGGACACTGGGACAAATACTGGAGAAAGAGGAGGAGGAAGAGGAAGAGGAGGAGATGGAGGAGGAGGTGGAAGAGGAGGTGGAGGAGGAGGAGGAGAAGGAGGAGGAGGAGAAGGAGGAGGAGTAGGACGAGGAGGACGAAGAGGAGGAGGAGGAGGAGGAGGAGGTGGAAGCTGTCTCTGTCTGTCACCATGTGGCAGAGCTCCTGGATAATGAGGCTGACTGTGGAGCTGCTGTAACATCATGTGTGAGGACCCCGGGTTGTAGTCAGGCACTTGTAAGATGGCGCCTGTGGGGGGGGGTGAAGGTGCGCGGCTCTAATCAGGCTCCCTCTGACCAGATGAGAAGTCAGACAGATGAGAAGTAAACCAGATGAGAAGTAAACCAGATGAGAAGTAAGACAGATGAGAAGTAAACCAGAAAGAGAAATAAACCAGATGAGATGTAAACCAGATGAGAAGTAAACCAGATGAGAAGTAAACCAGATGAGAAGTCAGACAGATGAGAAGTAAACCAGATGAGAAGTAAACCAGATGAGAAGTAAGCCAGTTGAGAAGTAAGCCAGATGAGAAGTAAACCAGATGAGAAGTAAACCAGATGAGAAGTAAACCAGATGAGAAGTAAGACAGATGAGAAGTAAACCAGAAAGAGAAATAAACCAGATGAGATGTAAACCAGATGAGAAGTAAACCAGATGAGAAGTAAACCAGATGAGAAGTAAACCAGATGAGAAGTCAGACAGATGAGAAGTAAACCAGATGAGAAGTAAACCAGATGAGAAGTAAACCAGATGAGAAGTAAACCAGATGAGAAGTAAACCAGATGCAGGAGCTTCTGTTTTACTGGGACTCTTAAATCCTGCTGTCAGCCGCTGACACACAATCTCCATCACTTCTCCTCCACACACACTCAAACTTTCCCAGAGGTCCAACACAATGAAATAGGATGATTACGTTGAATCCCAGTCAGTGGATTGGTCCAACCCAGTACCCACCCCCCCCCCTCCTTGCAGCAGCTCAGATCCTCTCAGAGCGAAGCCAGAAGAACATCAATACCTTGAGGATTCAGGAATCATCTGTCAGCCGCTCTGAAGCTGAAGCTCCAGCACCTGCCATGTAGATGAGGCCGGTCTGGAACTGACTGTGATCAACCCCACCACAGGAAGAATTTCTCTTCACTATCCAAGGTTGAATAAAAAAAAAAAATAAATAAACCTTAATGAACACATCTTGCTTGGTGGATTTTTTTCGAGCTGATAAAATATATTTATCTTACGTGTAAAAACAACTTATGAGGCTGGAGACCTGCAGACGGGAAAACAGTTTGAAATCATCTTTCATTCTCTCCATCATCCTCAGATTTCTTTTTCTCATCCCTGCTCCTCCCTCCTTCAATCTCTCTCTCTCTCTCTCTCTCTCTCTCTCTCTCTCTCTCTCTCTCTCTCTCTCTCTCTCTCTCTCTCTCATCGTTGAGTGTGGATCTGTTCACTGCAGAGGACCAGATCCTTCTTGTTTTGTCTGAGTGTGTTTGAAAAGCTCTGTGACTCCTCTGTTCTCCACTAGAGTTGGATTCCTCACATGATGAACCAGAGAAGTGGGACTGCCAGTACGACTTCTGACCATCAGCTGACTGACACAGACACAAACTCACTTTTTATTCAGCGCACAATGAGCCGAGTGACTCTTCAGTGTGAGACCATGTGAGTCTCAACTGATTCCAGCTGAACCTGCACCGCTGCTCGAAAACCAGGCAGAGCCGGGTTCACTGTCATGTTCAGGTTCCACAGAGAACCAACAGGTGGCGTACCTGAGCAGGTTTAATGCGGTATTTGAATACTGGGGCATAACTTCTCATATTATTAGGATGTTGAGCGGCTGCACACTGAGAGACCTCATGTTTTACTGCTTCCAGTGGTTTCAAGGTTTGGCTTTTGTTGCCAAATTTCATGTAAACATATAATGCCACTGCTAGGTGGCGCTAGGGAGGTTGTGTTTTCATCCACGTTTGTTGTTTGTTAGTTTGCAACGTTACACAATCATTAATGACATGATGATCACAGAACTTGTTGGTGCAGCTTGACTGAGATATTAAAGTTACAATATTTTGCCAGTTGTGTAACCGCTGTGGCTGCACAGCTAGTGGCTAACATGCTAGCTGCGACAACTAAGAGAACGAAACGTTTTTTTTATAAAGTGTCACGATCAACTGACTTGATAACTTCCAGCTGCGATGCCATCTACTGGACAATGAGGGAAGTGTTGTTAATTCCAGATGTGTTGCACTGAAAACCTCTGTGTTTGTTCTCAGCTCAGGAAGCAGCTTCCTGCAGTTTAATCTTTGGTTTTTACAATTTACTGAAGTTGAACTGTTCAGAAACACTTTGTTCAGATTTATATAAACTCGCTCAGGTGACAAGTCCGTTGAAATTAATTCATTTAGTTTGTTTCTCTGCTGTGGACTGTTGACTTTAATAAAGTGGACTGGGAACACCAGACATTTGGACATTTATCTACATTAGTGAGGACGTGTGCGTGTGTGTGTGTGTGCGTGTGTGTGTGTGTGTGGACAGAGAAGCAGCTTGTGTTGCCTCTCTGTTCGAGCGCAGACGGCCGCTGCAGCTCATCGAGCGGCAGCCTGTTTCTCATGCTGTGTTTACCCTCTCGTTTATTTTTAATATCAGAGAAGCTCACCTCAGGAAAAGGTTAGTAAGGAAACAGTGGATTAGAAAGGAAGGATGGAGGAAAGGAGGTGAAGGAGTCACCTGATCAGGGTTTTTCCTTCATTGAGAATGACCTCCGTCAAGTTTCTCGCTGCCTCCGCCTCCAAAAGGAAAATATAGTAGAGTGGAAACTGCGAGTGAGAGAGTGAGTGAGAAAGAGAGAGTGAGAGAGAGTGAGAGTGAGAGAGAGTGAGCGAGAGAGTGAGAGAGAGAGAGAGAGAGAGAGAGAGTGAGAGTGAGAGAGAGAGTGAGTGAGAGAGAGAGAGTGACAGAGAGTGACAGAGTGACATAGAGTGAGAGAGTGAGAGAGAGAGTGAGAGAGTGAGTGAGAGTGAGAGTGAGAGTGAGAGTGAGAGTGAGAGTGAGAGTGAGAGTGAGAGAGAGAGAGAGAGTGAGAGAGTGACAAAGAGAGAGAGAGAGTGAGAGTGAGAGTGAGAGAGAGAGAGAGTGACAGAGAGAGTGAGAGTTTGAGTGAGAGAGAGTGACAGAGAGTGAGAGTGAGAGTGAGAGAGTGACAGAGAGAGTGAGAGAGAGTGAGAGAGTGACAGAGAGTGAGAGAGTGAGAGAGAGAGTGAGAGAGTGAGAGAGCGAGAGAGTGAGAGAGTGAGAGAGTGAGAGTGAGAGTGAGAGTGACAAAGAGAGTGAGAGAGTGAGAGAGTGAGAGAGTGAGAGAGTGAGAGAGAGAGTGAGAGAGTGCGAGAGAGAGTGAGAGTGAGGGAGAGTGAGAGAGTGCGAGAGAGAGTGAGAGAGTGAGAGTGAGAGTGAGAGTGAGAGAGTGCGAGAGAGAGTGAGAGAGAGAGTGAGAGAGTGCGAGAGAGAGTGAGAGAGTGAGAGTGAGAGTGAGGGAGAGTGAGAGAGTGCGAGAGAGAGTGAGAGAGTGAGAGAGAGAGTGAGAGAGAGAGAGAGAGAGAGAGAGAGAGAGAGAGAGAGAGAGAGAGAGAGAGAGAGAGAGAGAGAGAGAGAGAGAGTGAGAGTGAGAGAGAGAGTGAGAGAGTGCGAGAGTGATCCTGCGATCACAAGAATGATTCATTTTGAGAACTAATGTCTTTGGTTAAATGTAAAGAGAGATGTTTATATTTTATAAAACCTCAGAAATTAAATTAACAACACCCAACAGGATGAAGGCGCCCTCTTGTGGTTGTGCATCAGTTTTCAGATTTCAAAGAGAAATGTGAAACAGAAAGACAATAAAAACCCAACGTTTCAAACACTGGATAAATAAATGAGTCTTCAGCTGTCGACACACAATTAGAATCACTTAGAAAACTACAGTCGTGTGTAAATACATCAGGAGAAAATCAATGAACCATGATGTCATTAATATGCTTATTAATATTTTACATCATCTGCACTTTCCAAACAGACTCTGACTTCTGTCTATTCAAAGTTGTACACACACAGTCCAGATGCAGCTCCTCTAAAAGTATCTCGTTTCCTGGCGAACAGTGTGTGTTAGTGTGTGTCAGTGTGTGTCAGTGTGTGTCAGTGTGTGACAATCAAAGATGGAGGTTGTGTGTCTCCCGGTCGTAAACCAGGAACGGTCAGCGCGTATGAAAGTGCTTATTCTGCCTCTTTCTCTCATCCTGCTCTCCTGTCTGTTGGTGTAACAGTGCACGACCCCACCCTGCAGCACAGTGGCCTCCATTCAGGTGTGTGTGTGTGTGTGTGTGTGTGTGTGTGTGTGTGTGTGTGTGTGTGTGTGTGTGTGTGTGTGTGTGTGTGTGTGTGTATGGTTAACAGGGAGGCCATTGACGGCGACGGCGAGGTCAGCTCTATCTTTATCAACATTACGAAGCAGATTTTGTGAACAGGCCCGACCGCACATCCTGTCATTTGCTCACACACTCAACCACCACTCGCCTTAGTCAAACACACAACACACATTCACACACTCACACCCACACACACACACACACACTGAAGAAGGATTTAAAAATAGCCCCTGCTGACACACCAGTCTAATTAAAGCCATGACAATTACTGAGCAGGTTTTTTTTAGCCTGTTATTGCTGTGAACTGCGATCTTTCTGTTTTCTCTGTTTAATGTCGAGACTTCATACGTGAGCAGAACATAAAGCTCTTCACTGTGTCTCCACGACGCTGACGTGTCAACGCTGCTTTTCCACAGATGCTGACGGGAAAAAGAGAAGTTGTCCGTTACGCGGCTGCTGACACACAAACACACAAACACACAAACGCAAGAGTCTGTTGGGTTTAAAACTTTCCGCTGCCTTGCGGAAAAACACAAGTTTAAAGTTTGTCTGAGAAAGAAGCTTATTACGACTTTACATTTATTGTTGTGGGAAGTTTAGCAGTTGTAGTCTTTACATCAGGGGAACGTGTCAGCTGATGTGAAGTCTGGTGATCTGCTCTACAGCTGAAGTGACTTCAAGACCTGAAGAACACAAGGTTTACCTCCAAACTCCAAACTTCCAGTGTCCGGTCCCGGGGGCTCGGCTGAAACAGAGAAGTCCTGCTTTCTGGAAGATGCTCCTGGTGGAGACCGGTTGCTTCAGGTGCAGGTGATGAAACCGAGTGAGGAACCGATCAGAGAACGTATCTGCACAGAGGTTCACAACACTGGAAAGTTTTCTCCTCGGTTACAAAGTAAACAGCAGATACAGTGTTCACATTATTCAGTAGTTGTCACACCGCGGTGAGGTTTGTCTTGTCTTTGGGTTTTTGTCTCGTAACTTCCTGTTTTATTTTGAAATCCTAACTCTCCTCTCGTTTCAGGTCACTTGCCCTTCCTCACGTGTCACCGGTCTGATTGTCTCTGATTGTTTCCACCTGTTCCCTTCACCCTCATGTGCTTATAGTCTGCGTCTCCCCTTTGTCTTGTGCCGAAGTGTTTCGTTCTTGTTCGTGCACCTAAGCCTTACCCACAGTCATTGTCGTTTTTGCCAAAGAGTTTCTTGCTACGCCACGTAAGTTGTTTTCTGTTTCCTCCTTGAGAGTGATTTTTTGTTTGTTAAAGTTTTCCAGTTTAGCTTTGTTTTGTGTTGTTTGTAAACTGTTTTTCTTCCTCCCTTTTGGAGCGATTTATGTTAAGAGAGATTTAGTTTGTTGAGCCTCCTGTTTAGGTGAGCCTTTTCTTTTGCCCCATTTATTAGTAGTTTGGTTTTCCTCCTTCGGGAGCGCTTTCGATTTCTTGCTCTTGCCATTTGTTTGTCCTCCTTCGGGAGTGGTTTATGTTTAAAAGCTTTTTCTTTTTCTAGTGTATGTTTTGTATTTATTAGGAAGTTCTTTTTCCCCAGTTATTGCTTGCCAAGTATTATATTATTATATAGATATAGTTAGTGAGATTTTCATAGCCTTCTTGTTTGTCACTCTGCATTGAGGTTCCGAAATCAATAAAGTGTGCTGGTACGTGATATTCTCTGCTTCTGAGTCCTCATTCCAGTCCAGGCCTGACAGTAGTGTACCAGAAATTTGAGCTCGTAGGTATTTTGAATTGTCTGGAACAAGTGAAGTCAGGTTCATCTCACCTGCTGGACGATCCCGTGGTTCTTTGTCGTCCAGAGCAGCTTCAGGAGGAGTCGGGTTCTTTCCACACGGGACTGAAGCTTCGAGGCGTCTGGAGCCTGGAACCGGGAGAAGCTGCAGATGCTTCCTGTGTTTAAGTGGACGACTCGTCTCCACTTCCAGCCCAGGACTCGTCTCCCTGAGGGACAATAAAGTATAACTTACCTTAACTAACATTACCTTACCTTACCTTACATTACACCCTAAACCAATCATGAGTCTCAGCTGTCAATCATGACTTCTCTGTTTTCATATCATCAAATAACTGATTCAAACCAAACTGATCAGAAACACTTGAACAAACATCAGTGATATAACAACGACCTGAAATGACAGAAACTTCTTTAACCTTTAATTTAACGTCTACTTTCATTAGTTTAGTTTGGTCCATGTCCTGTCTGCTAACATGGAGGAGGAGGTCTATGATCTATAACACAGCCAGCCACCAGGGGGCGATGGAGATGGTTTGGCTTCACTTTTCATGTGGTCCATCTTTATTGATGGTCTATGTATGAAACACACACACACACACACAAACATACACACACACACAAACACGCACAGGTAGCAGCAGCTGTAGCTGTGTTTCTTCTTCTGCTGCCAGCACCAACATCTCCCCCCCCCCCTCTGCTCTGTGTCAACAGGCTTCAAAGTTTCCTGGTTTCTTTAAGTGCGGATCTCCAGCGTTTGACACGTTCCAACTGCATAAACACGTCAGCCCCGCCCCCCCACCCCACCCCCGCCTCACGGCCCTGAACTGTTGAACCAGGAGACAGAACAGAATCCTGCAGGAGGACCACAGCCAGCGGCTTCGTTTCTCTAAAGTCCAGATCCATAAAACCCGGTTTCCATGAAATATTAAACCTGAATGTGTGTTTTTAAAAGACGATCAGAAGAGTTTATTGCATTTCTCAGAACTTCTGGAAAGCAGATGAGATTTCCAGTAACATTTCCTCGGCAAAGAAACAGATGCAGCTGCAGCAGAAGCTGAGAGAAGATGTGAGAAGATGTGAGAAGATGTGGATTCAGATGGACCAGCTCAGACGTACGGGGGCAGGAGAAGCTGGTCAGAGTGTTCTACTTTTACAGGTTCAAAACAACCAAAAAGAAAAAGACCTCAGAGAAAAGTGTGGTGTTATTGTTATTATTATTATTATTAAACCTGCGCTGGACGTCCCACAGCCTGAAAAGACTTTGGTTCTTTCTTCTTTCTTTCAAAGTTCAGAGCTCTGTGAGATTCTCGGGACGTCCTGCACTTAGGGGCGGAGCTAGAGAAAAGCTAACGGGTGGTGAGAAGGTGATATGAGGAATTTAAGAGGTATCACATCAGAAATCACTGAGAAGTTACTTTAGAGAACATCTGAATACACGGGAGAGAACGATCACTGAGAAATAAAAATGTATCATCTAACTTAGCAGCTGGATCGTATCCTTCATTCAAACCTGTTGAAGTTCTTCTCGAGAGGAACTGGTCCTGGAGAAACAAAGCGTTAGATGGAGAAACTGGTGAAGAGTTCAGAGGAGTTTTTACATTTCACCTCCATGAAAACTGACCACGATTTCTCCTTCTATACAACAAAGCTTAAAGGCCTCAAAGTTCATTTATATGAAGATGGGGCTGACGATGGGAAACTCAGGATGAGAAGTCGGTTCCAGGTTAGAGAAGCAGATCCTATAGATTCTCTGTGCTCGCTCCATCAGGCCTGAAACCTTCTCCACAGATGAAGGATGATGACGCAGAATTAAGTCGTATTTATTCCCGTTGGTTTCTCCCGCGGCGCAGCCAGGAAACTCTGACCTCACAGCTCCAGCGTCCGTTCAACACTCGCCGGGACAAGTGTTTCCTTCTTTTGGCAATTATCTATTTTTTTAAAGTGTCAGAGTCTTTCCCCTCGAACGCTGAGGTCGCTGGCCGAGCAGCAGAAGGTCCGGCTGGGGGGGGGGATTACAGAATCTATGTGAGTAGGTGTGAGCTGCAGCTGAGTCGTTAACATGTTCACATTAATAACTCTTTGATTGTCTCGGTGAGATCATCGTGTTGGTAACCCCGGCAACGTCCTGCTTGACCCATGTGTTCATCAACCTTCAGTGTCGCCTGGAAACGAGTCGTGTGAAGTTTGAATTTGTTTCTTTAAGCTTCACGTCTCTGAATTCATCTGTTTTGTGTCTTTTCTTTCGAAGATGTTGGATTTTCTCACTGTTTTCCTGAAAGTTATAAACTGTAACTACAACATGTGACTTGTGTCAACGAGTCAATGTGAATTTTTGTGTTTGGAATTTGCAAACACTGATCAGTCAAATCACCTAAACCTCTGAAGCTTCACTTGTAGTGACGCTTAATTTCAGTTTATTTAGTTCTGTTGGTTTGTTGCTTCTGAACCAAAGTGTCTAATGTGGCAAAGATGTGATGTTTGTGTGATTTTGTTTCCTACAAAGTGTATTTTTTGTTGCAGTGTTGTTTATAAAGAAATGTGACTTCTAGGAGTCGTATTTTTAAATGATTCATGTGGCTTCTTCTGTCAGTTGTAGTTTAGTAGCAGTGAAGGTATTCCACTTGTTAGATGATCACTGAACATCTGTAGAAAAGAGTTGGACCCTCTGATCTTCACTGAAGAGAAACTGAAGCTTCTAGAGGTTCTAACAGGTTCTAACAGGTTCTAACAGGTTCTAACAGGTTCTAACAGGTTCACTGCATCTCACTCTTCTTCATTCAGGTCCAATGAATCAAGCCTCACATTATGAGCTCAACTACACAAACCAGAGAAATGCTCAGTCCGTCTTTTTGTGAAGCCGCACGATGACTCAGCTCACGGATCTATAGAAATAGAGTCGTGTGTGTTTCTATATGAGGCCTCACTTCTGAACAAACAGCTCTATGGTGTCTGGACGTCGGAGGATGTGTGAAATAATATCACATGTGAGAAGCTGGAGAAGAAGCAAAGGACGGTGAGGGTCTGTCGGAGCGCCCCCCCCCCCTCTGCCACACGAGGCCTTATAAGGACTCGCTGGACGTCCAGGGCCGCGTTCAGCAGAACCAAAATAAAGTCAACATTTATTGAGCGTTAAAGAAAACTGAATATGAAAGGAGCTCGGCCCTGCCCTGCTGTTATTCTTGGGAGCAGTGAATGGAACTATGGTGCAGCTCTATGGGCGTGTGTGTGTGTGTGTCTGTGTGTATGTGTGTGTGTGTCTGTGTGTGTGTGTCAGGAGCAGGACGTTCTGGAAGTCGAAGGCCGACCTTCTGGCGAGCAGCCGGAGAGAGAGGAGGAACACCTGCGACCTCAGGAGCTTCAGATGAAACCTGACCGAGGTTTCACTCCGAACTCGCTGCTCACGTCCTCAACTTCTTAAAACTGTTTCCAGGGTTTTAAACTGTCTGATTTATTCCGTGCAGTTATTCGTAGAGTCAAATAAGCTAAATGGACGATAGATCATTCTGTTCAAACCCTGTCTCCTATTACCATTTATGTGTTGACGTTATTAAAATAAAGGTTTCAGAGCGAATAAAACTCTCTAACTTTATGTCCAATTTCTGTGTTGATGGAAAACTGGAGATTTCATTTCCTTTTCATTTTCGTTTACTCGAAACAGCAAAATGAACGTTGTGCTTTTATTTTGAAGACAAATTGCCAAAGAGGATGTGATTCTATAAGACCGGTGAATGTCGCGGTGTCAAAAATGAAAAACCAACTTCCAATGACCACGGAGAACCAACGTGAGGAGAATGAAGCCGTTGAGATGAACGGTTCTCCTGATGTTCCACATTCTGATTAACTTCTGTACTACTACTGTACTACTACTGTAGTACTACTGTACTACTACTGTACTACTACTGTACTACTACTGTAGTACTACTGTAGTACTACTACAAATACTCACTGCAGCAGTTTTCTATAGTTTCAAACTCTCAGATGAATTTTGAGAAGAAACGAACTGAATATCTTTTAAACCCAGTTCCGTCCGTGCAGCTGCTGCTGGAGGAAGAATCAGACTCATGCAGAGAAGAGACGGATGTTCAGGAACAAGTACACAAGTCATGTGCACAACAAATATGCAAACAAATGCAAATATAACACAACAGCATGCAAACAGCCTGCTGATCTTTGAGTGTGTGTTAAAGTATATGCACTCGCATGTATACATTATATATGAACACCGGTGTGTGTGTTCTGCTTAGTGTGCAGATATACAGTGAAACCACATTAACCACATTGCTCCCTCCATCCTGTTCTCCATCATCCTCCTCTTCTTCCTCTTCCTCATTGTCTTCTTCAATTTATTATTCCCTCTTCCCTGTCTTCCTCAGTCTTTTTCTTACCCTCCTCCTCCTCCTCCTCTTCTTTCCTTCTCCCTCCTCCTCCTCTTCTTCCTCTTCCTCATTGTCTTCTTCAATTTATCACTCCTCTTCCCTGTCATCTCTGTCTTCTTCTTAGTCTTTTTATGCCCTTCTCTTCCTCTTTCCCCTTCTTCTCTTCTTCTATTTCCCCCTTTCCTTCTTCTCCTTCTCCTCACCCTTTTTCTATCCTTCTTGTCCTCCTCCTCCTCTCCTCCTCCTGGTCCGACCACAGACTCCTTCCTCCCTGTGACTTCATATCACGGTGGTAAATATTCACGCGCCCGGTGTTTGCAGAAAACTCATTATCACGTTATTATTCTCTGTGTCTGCGTCTAATTTATTCCCCTGCTGCTGCTGCTCAGTGCAGGTCTGCTGCGCCTGGAGAGGGAGGCCTCCACCTCCTCCTCCACCTCCTCCTCCTCCACCTCCTCCTCCTCCTCCTCCTCGTTCTCCATCTCCTCCTCCACCTCCTCCACGTCCTCCTCCTCCTCCTCCTCCTCGTTCTCCTCCTCCTCCTCGTTCTCCACCTCCTCCTCCTCTTCCTCCTCCTCCTCCTCCTCCTCCTCCTCCTCCTCCTCCTCCCCGTCCTCCTCCTCCTCCACCTCCTCCTCCTCCTCCTCCTCCTCCTCCTCCTCCTCCTCCTCCTCCTCCTCCTCCTCCTCCACGTCCTCCTCCTCCACCTCCTCCTCCTTCCTTTCTCCTCCTCCTTCTCTCTCCTCTTCCTCCTCTCTCCTCCTCTCTCCTCCTTGTCTCCTCCTCCTTCTCTCTCCTCCTCTCTCCTCCTTGTCTCCTCCTTGTCTCCCCTTGTTTTCCCTCTCTCCTCCTCCTCTCTCCTCCTTGTCTCCTCCACCTCTTGTCCGGTCTTCCTCTCCCTCTCTCCTCCTTCTCTCCTCTTCCTTTCTCCTCCTTGTCTCCTCCTCCTCTCTCCTCCTTGTCTCCTCTTCCTCTCTCCTCCTTGTCTCCCCTTGTTTTCCCTCTCCTTCTCCTCCTCTCTCCTCTTTCTCTCTCCTCCTTGTCTCCTCCTCCTCCTCCTCCTCCACCTCCTCCTCCTCCTCCTCCTCCACCTCCTCCTCCTCCTCCTCCTCCTCCTCGCTGTTGAGAGTCTGAGGGAGCGGCGGAGGGAGCGGCGGAGGTAGAGATGGAGGGAGAGATGGAGGGAGAGATGGAGGTATGGACCTCATTACAGAGATGCTGATTTGGGAAGGGGGGGGGTGTGACCCTGCTTCTCGACACTGATTCAGTTTCCACCTCTAAGTCCCTGTGCAGCTGTCACTCAGCAGCCGGGTCTGATTCCGTGTGTGAGGAGGAGGAGGAGGAGGAGGAGGAGGAGGAGGAGGAGGAGGAGGAGGAGGAGGAGGAGGAGGAGGAGGAGGAGGAGGAGGAAGAGGAGGTGGAGGAGGAGGAGGAGGAGGAAGAGGAGGTGGAGGAGGAGGACACGTCTCAGGACAACGAGTCCGAGGAGAAGCAGGCGAGTTCACTATGGATCAGTTCAGTCTGTCACTGGGTTGAACTGTAATCATCTTTCAGGCAGTTCAGTTTAAATAAAAAACAACTTTCACCAAACTCTCACATTTCCAAGGCTGAAGGTTTCAGTATTTCACACGTTGGTGTTTTTCCCTGAGACTCCGGAGAGTTCGACTCCACATCCAGATTCATGTCGGGGAATAAAGCAGCGGCTCTCGACTCATCATTAACTTACAGCGAAGAATAAAGTTCTGCTCTAGTTGGGGCCAAGTCTTCTGAGTTTAGTCGCCTTGTTAGTTTCAGGAAAGTCACGGTTCTTGAATAAAACTCAAAGGACTTGAGATGCAACTTTATTGCAGATTTAATTGGTGAAGACCTCATGAAGGTTTTGTGTATTTGTTTGTTCGTCCTCGACAACAAATTAGAGTTTTAAATCGACTCCTGACTAATGACTAGTGTCTTAACAGTTTAGATATTATATTAGATTAGATTAGATTTCTTTATTTATCCACACAACGGGGAAATTCACTTGTTACAGCAGAAAAGAGAAAAACAGAATTTAAATAACAGTGCCGAAGCACAAATAAAAAAGAAAGATCAAAATATATACACTACTAAACTACACATAATGAGAGTACAGAAACAAAAACAAAAACAACCTGCAAAACAGACACTGTGCAAAAGCAGGTACTGGGGAGAAAGTGGAATGATGTAAGTGTTATTGTAATGAAAACAAAAGTATTATAAGTAATATTGCAACAGTAGTGACCATGATACAGAAAAAATAATTAAAAAGTAAGTGACCATAATATAAATAATACTACAAGATAGCATAAAGGAAAAATATAAATATTGCAATGTAACCATTATAAGTGACCATGATATAAATATAGATGTAAAGTGTTGAATATTATTGTGCATAGTAGTGATATTTTTACAGAAGTAATTAAAACCCTCGTTAGGATGTTAAAGTGTTAACGACTCCTGAAACACAAACCTGTAGCTCAGGCTCCACTTGGGGCTGATGATATATATCACCATTTAAATCAAATCACATTTTCTATAATCATATCTAAACAGGCCTGGTCTTTTCACAATGTTTATAAAGGTGGACGTTCCTGGATCTGCTCCCATGATTTAATCAGCTCTGATATTTAATTTATTATTGTCGGACCCATTTCCCATTAATCCACCAAGTTCCAAGGAAATCGGCTCAGTAGGTTTTCAGTAATTCTGCAGAGAAAGAAACAATGAAAACTGAATCTTCTTGGCAGAGAAAATAAAAGACGTGTGGTGAAACCTGAGCAGCGAAGATATCTGATCTCATGAGTTAATCCTCCCCTGTGTGTGTCTGTGTGTGTTTGTGTGTCTGTGTGTGTGTCTGTGTCTGTGGTTCACACACGTCAGGGATCATGAACACACAGCTGGAGACAGGATGTCTGTTCATGGAGCCTCAGTGTGAAGCTCTGTTCTCCACCTGCTGCTCTGGAGCTCACACTCATTGATCTTCAGGAACATCTCACCTGCACACGTGTGAGTGTGTGCGTGTCTGTGTGTGTGTGTGTGTGTGTGTGTGTGTGGTGAAGCTGCAGTGAAGCTCCGACGCCCTGATGAAGATCTGAATCCACCCGTTAACTGGATGTGCATCCTGGTTCCTGTGTGATCGAGCCTGGAGGAGAAGTCACCTCAGATGCTCACTGGATCTGTAAGAGCAACATTTAGCTTTAGTTTATAGAACTTATAGAAAGTGGCTGAAACTTCAGTTTCCACTTCCTCTTGTGGAGCTAAATTGAATCCATAATATCTTGGATAAGGGCGCCGCCATTTTTGATTTGGAGTCAGTCTGTGCAGCAGCCTATGGATCTGGGGGAGGAGCCACGATAACGAGATCCTGTCGATACGCACACTCGACCAATCACGAGTCAGTGTCAACTGTCAATCATGACGTCTCAGCCTTATATGATCAAATAACTCATTAAAACCATTTCCTGAATTAGTCTTTACTTAATTTACTTAAAAAACTGAGATGTGACTTTGATTGAATTTATCAGCTCTGGCGAGTTTAGCTTTTTTAACATTTTTATGACACTGATGACATCATCATCGTCATAAACCCTGACAAGTCAACTAGCAACACATTAAAGAAGCTGAGGAGCTTTATGACTTTATGAAATCTATTTAATTTCAGATGTGTGTGAGTTATTTGAGCAGCTGACAGGAAAAACACCAAGAGTCCAGAGTTTGTATTTGAACAAAATATTTTCTTTATTCTGCAAGAGAACTGAATCTGGTGGAGCTCCACTGATCAACGTACACGAGTTCAGCTCATCAACAAATGGCAAAGTCTACAACCAACAAACTATTGCAACCGATACGAGAAAGTAAAAGGTTCTGTGAAGGGCCGGAGCCGCTCCAGAGAGAGAGAGAGAGAGAGAACCGAGGGCGACACCGAGAAAGAACCGGAACCTTCCAACACCAGAACTCGTCTCCGGGTCTCACCCGACCTTCACCGGACCGATGGAGAATTTAAAAAGTGGAACAGCTGTGAGTTTCAGTCTGTTCCTGCTTCAGATTCAAAACAATTGTTTTTCTTCACAATCGAGTTCTGCTGGGTTCTTTGGCCGTGGCCCACAATGCACCTGGGCTCCAGGACCAGCGATTCCACTTTCTCAGTGCTGCGTCGTCGTGGCAACCGACACAAAAAGGACCAGAACTCGTTCCAGCGGAAAGCAGTGATGTTCAACTTGCTATATTAAGTTCAGATCTGAATACATCATAAACAGACAAATAACAGTTGTTTTTCAAAGACATCTTTTTTACCGTTTTTCTTTTATACACAAAAAACAACAGTCAATAGTACCAAATATGCATGCTGGATCTGTACGTATGTCCAAAAGGGTCAAAGAGAGGACAAGGGGGGGGGGGCGGGGGTGTCATATACACTTTTTTAAAATGTTTTTTTTTTTAGTTTGTTTTTCTAAAAGTTCCCGTAGATGTGAACTTTATATAAATGTCTCTATAAAGAAGCTGTTCCTGGTCGAAGCTGTGCTGGGAACTGTGATCAGAGAAGCAGTGGGAAGAACACAACACGACTCCTCAGTGAGAATCACTAACATATTCAAACCCGGCTGCAAATAAAACTCTGCAGATCTGCTTGAGTGCCACTTGTAGTAGTTGTAGTAATAATATTTGAGCAGAGGAACAACAGACAGTTGCCCTGGTAACAGTCCTGTGGTGTAGTGAGTACAAACACTCAGAAAGAAAAGGTAACAGACGGTTTATTGGACCTGTGTGTCACTGAGGCTGCACCTGTGAACCAGAATCTACCCTTTTGTTTTCTGAGCCGGTTTCCTGGAGTTATTTGAGTCTGAGCCGAGTTTCCACAAGTGAAAACTCAACGTAACAGTCAGTAAAAAAAAATCAACAGATATTTTGGTTTGTCCCACGAAACCTTTCAGCTGCTTCTCTCTCCGTTCGACTGCCGACGGAAACTCGTCCGTTGGGAAAACACCCGCGACAGAAAAGGGAATATTGCATGTTGTGATGGGAGGAGTCAGAACGTGTCCTGTAGAAGCCTCGGAGCAGGAAGTGATGAAACGTTTTAAACACTAAATCTATTTAACGTTCAAAACCTTTAATCAAACTACAACAGCCCTGTTGACCCTCAGTCAAGTGGAAGATTGGCCTTCATTGCAAACATTCCTTGTTGTATAATTATTAATAATAATCTTGTTATATAATTTTATTACTAATCTAATCTTGTGTGCAATTTGTATTAATAATCTTGTTTGCACAACATCAATATCTTGTTGATCTTGAAGTTCAGTCAAACATCATCGTTTACAGATGATAATATCGTGTTTGCACAAAACGTTATCGCAGCGAACAGGAAGTAGAACCTGTCGCTCGTGACCTCAGGGATTCCTTCGCTCTGAGACTTCTCTACAGGACCCGATGAGCAGCAGCAACGTGAGAGAAGCAGCGACTCCGGGACTTTTCGGTTTCACTTCAACACAAAGAGAGCAGATTGAAGGTGATTGGTTTTGACGTCGCTGGACGAGGACTTCAAAGACTTTAAAGACGGATCCTTCCTGACTAAAGAACCAGTTTGAGCTCTTTTCAACACAAAATGCACGAGACTCACTCACACAACATGCTTCATCTTCTGAGTCGTGATAATATCAAGGCGGTGGAGGTTTAAAACAAAACACTGGATCATCACCTTCAAATCAACAACTGAAAGATCGACAAGAACTGAAATCTTTGGTTTAAACGTTTTGGGAGAAACGAAACAAAAACAGTCAAAGAACAAACGACTGCGACTGAAAAGAAACCAGAAGTATCTCTAAGCAGTATTTATATATAGATATATTTATATATGATAGATAGGACATCTGCGTGTAGTCGTGACTCGGGATCGGACATCACAGGTCAATATTAACACAAGTCTCTTGTAGATGATAATGTGTGCAATTTCAGACGAGTCCTCAGCGAAGGAAAAGATTGGAACATATCTCTGAGAAAAGTTTCAAACAGCGCCTCCCTCCTGAAGTGTCTCTGCCTGTAATGAATACTGTACATCTGTCATAAAACTCTGGAAAACCTGCTGCTCACGTCCAAACGTTGGCTTCTCTTTAATAAACCTATATTTCCATATAAAGACATTCAGCAGTGAGCAATGCAATATTGTTCAAGTAATAAGAGTTAGGGATTTTTATGAGTTCCCTATGCAAAATAAAAACAAGTCAGCCATTATCAAAGAACTGGTGATGGAGGGGAAGGAAAGACTCTGACGTCCTGCAGGTGGCGCTGCTGTGTCTCCGCTAGAGGAAGCCACGAGGGACAGAGTCAGAGTCGTGGGGATGAAGCTTAATCCACTGAGTGATGAAGAAAAAACCCTGATTTACTTTATGTTCTCAGATCGCTGGCTTTGTTGTGGTCGTTCTCTAAGCTGAGAACACCTGAGGGTTCCTGATGGATGGAGACCAGGGTTCTCTGAGAGCTTCTCTGAGAGCTTCTCTGAGAGCTTCTCTGAGAGCTTCTCTGAGAGCTTCTCTGAGAGCTTCTCTGAGAGCTTCTCCATTTCCGAGCGCCTTGTTCCCGTCACGGACAAACGTGACAGCGGTGCTTTAAAAAAAAAAAACAAGGAGCAGAAAAGAGAAAAACCTGTTTCGGACCCGCGCTGATCCTTTTGTACATTCAAGATTCTATCGACCCCCCCCCCCGCCCTGCCGTCCCCTGAACACTGAGAATCTGAAACCTCCTGAGGGAAAGACCAGGACACCACAGCTGCTCCTGAAGGAAGGAGGAGTCACATCTCCACAGCTGAGGTTCTGGTGTCGGACAAAAACTCTAGTTTGAATATCTAACTTTCTCATTTCATCATCTGCTGAAGCTGTTGTGTCCAGCTGACTTCCCCCCCGACCGCTCGTAGCTACACGAGGACGTGGGAGGAGCTACTGGGAGCAGAGAAGATCCAATCAGTTCTGTTCTCACGTGTGAAGTCAATCAGGTTATTTTAAACTCTTTCAGGTTTCGTTTTGAGGTTTTTGTCTGGACGTCATTACGAGTTTCCTCACTGACGTGGATCGAGTTTAACCGGCGCCGGTTTAACGACGTGATCGTTTCAAACTCTTCCAAAATATCTGCGTGATCGACGGAAACCAATTATTCTTTTGTCAAATTTGTTAAAATCAAGTGTTTAACGTCATTTTGCCGAAAAACCAGAAAAGAACCAATTGGATTCAGTGCTGCCCCCTTCAGGTCAAACTGAACTTCAGCTTCCGTGAATAATCAAATCAAATTAATCGTAAACTTTTGGATGAATCATCTCCACCGACACGCCCACCAATCAGAGTGGGCGTGTCTCTGCGGCGGGACGATGGCGGTGTCCGGCGCTGAGGAGGACGTTGAGACGGGTGGAGATAAACTCGTGGTGGGTACAACCAATGTTGTATCATTCGCTCACAGTGACTCCTCCCCTTCTCAATCAAACGCTTCCTCGAACCTGTCGCACGCGCTCACAGGGGGCGGGGCTCCGGAGGGGGGGGGCGGAGCTTTGTCTGACTTTGTAACCGGCTTCGTCTCAGAGGTTTGTTTCTGGTTGACGACCTCACAAGCTGTTTTGGGGGGTGGTGGGTTGAAGTGAGAACAGCTGCCGTTACAAGAATCACATGATCGCCCCCCCCCCCTTCACTTTTATTATTAACCTTGAAGGCAGCGACGCCCGCCCCCCCACCCCCTCTCATTCTTAGTCTCAGACTCCTCAGCCAATCAGCGACCAGAGAATCTCCAGGAAAAATAGAATGCAACTTGTTTTTTTCTCTTCAGTTTTTGAAGACAGTTTTTATTGCGTGATGCTTTTTTTATTTATTTGTTTTAGTCTTTGACAGAGAAATGTTTCCACTGGTTATAAAGTCGAGCGCCGGCCGAGAAGTTCTGAGCTTCAGAAACCAGGTCAACAGAAATCAGATCAAAACAGAACGGACAAACAGAAAGTAGGTTCGACTCCAGAAGCTTCACTGTGCACTTTGATTATCTCTCTCTCTCTCTCTCGCTCGCTTTCTCTCGCTCGCCCGCTGAACTACAGCAACACAACTCTAGATTGCACGTTCTTTCAAGTTTTCAGTATTTTCTCCGTAAGCCTGTGTGTCTCCGGCTCGGGGCTCCGCCTCCTGCCGCTGCGTCACACACATTAAAAAACATTATTTATCAAAGCTTATTATTTCTGAAGGTTTTTCTAACAAAAAGCACAAAGTGTTCAACCCACAGTGTGTAGCATTCACTCGCCCGTTCTCTCTCTCACGGTGTCAACAACCACACATAAAATGGGTTTTCAGGTTTTCTGGCTCCTCCTCCTCCTCCTCTCTGGTCTCGTGTGGAGCCGCTTGTGACCTCACAGCTCGGGGGCGTCGGTCTAATGACGTTCACTGTGCAAACACGTCAACTAAAGAGCCAAGCTTAACTTTAAGGCTTTTTAAAACGTGGTTTAACGCGCTAAGAAAACACCAGATGACTCTTTTCCGTTTGCTTTTCTGCTGTTTCCTCCGAGGCGTCGTGTCCGAGGTCACGACCACGATGGAGACGCTCTCGACCTCCACTGCAGAGTGACTTCACCTCGGAGGAAGAACGAACAGAAGCCAGATGTTGCTGGGTTTCTTTCACCAGTGGAAACGGTTCCTGGCAGATGCTTTATCACCAGAGGACTTGTTTAAAACACTTAAAACACGATTCATATTTGCAGGAACGCGACCCGTTAACGTCGGGTCGGCGCCCGCGGAGCTGAGGTCACAAGCGCGGCTCGTCTAAGTGCTTCCTGCTCGACCAGCTGTGTTCACAGGAGTCGTTTCTGTTCTCGTACCATTTGGTTTTCCAGAAAAAAGGCTATTTGGTGCACGAGCACGTGGTCCAAAACTCAGTTTTATGTGTGGTCTCAAACACAGCGTCCATTCGTTTCTCTTGGCTCCTCCCCCCGTTCAAAAAAGGGGAAGGAAAAGACTCTTTGCTCCTCCCACTCCACGCCCACTTTGGTCTCTGGTTCGAATCTGTGACGCTGCCATTTACACACTGGCACAAAAAACAACAACCCTCTACAGTTCGTATAAAAGCAAAAACCTTTTGTCCTTCAACTCGACAAAACTGTGTAGTGTCACTTGTGCCCCCCCCCTCCCCTCTTTAACCCCCCCCCCCAGCAGCCGACATGGAGGAACGCTCCACAACGCGATGCTACATTATTCTTGCTTCTCGTTCGGAGAGGGACAGAAACAGACACTTGACATCATCTTCATCATCTTCATCATCTTCATCACCTCCTCTTGCATTTACCACAAACAAAGTCGGGAGTAAAGAATAAAGGAAACATCTGAAACATGAAAACGACTCCAGAAACAAAATAAAAAAAGTAAAAGCAGTAATAGAATCATTTGAGGTGAGAGAAAAGGTTTAGAATGGGAATGTTGTGTAGTCGTCTTTGTCGTCATTCTCGTGGTTTGTTGAGTTTCTAGTAGAAAGTCTGAGCTGGAGTTCCGGTAGCAGCGGCTCAACCTGAAACTCTGGAGCTGACTCGACTCCGTTTCCTTCCTTCGGTCGCTTATTGTTTTTGTTTTTTTCACATTCACAAACATTTAAAACTTCCTTGTGCAAATCCAGCAGTCTTTAGAAAGAATGCCCTCCGAAAAATGTTCTTGTAAAAATATATATAACTCCAAGGTGGCTGACGTGTGTGTTGCAGCGAGTGTTTCTATCTATCGTTTACGGGTCTGTACTTCAACCAATCCTCCCTCCTTCCTGCACTCTTCCCATTCTCCCTTTCCCCGGGAGGGGGTTGGCTTGTAGTCTCTGTGGGAGTGTGAGCAGACGGATGGGGGGGGTGGTGTGGGGGGGGGTTCATCTGCGTCCGGGGGGCATGTGTGCGTAGACGGGGAAGGCCAGGCGGATGTTCAGAGAGTCGTTGTGCTGCACCAGCGACGTCTGGTGGTAGTGCAGCACCAGCTCCTTCAGGCTGCCGTACAGGTTGTAAGGTTCCGCGAAGCCGAAGCCACGCGGCGTGCTGTAGATCACACAGTGCTTCACCTCGCCTTCAACACTGACACACACAGACACACACAGTTAGTTCACTGACACACAATAACACAATTCAGGTGTCAAAGCTCAACAGGATCTGAAGCAGGTAGATTTGAAAACTGAGGTTTTTTGGAATCATGTCTAGGGTTGCAAAATTCCAGGAATATTCAAAGTTTGAAACTTTCCACGGGAATTAACTGGAAATGTTGTGGGTAATTTATACTAACTGTATTTACCTTGTCATATACAGACATAAATATAAACATTTTGTTGTGTCAGAGGCTGATTTGAGCCCTGAGGAAACTTTGGGCACTTGACTATATGCTTCTGCATCGTTGTGTCATTCTTAACATAGGTCTTTGCACAGTATTTGCAAATGTACACAGCCTTTCCTTCTACATTGGATGAGGTGAAATGTCTCCACACATGAGAGAGTGCACGTGGCATTGTTCTGTAGAATAAGATGAGGAAAAAGTTTGTAAAAAAACACTAATGCAATGCCAGAGATATAAATAGTTAGCCAAACAATTGGAATCGTCTGTAAAAATATTTTATAATTGATGGATAAATGAATGGAAAATTCCCGAGCTTAACTTCCCATGGAAAGTTTCCAGCAAGTTTCCGGAAAATTTACCGGAAACTTTCCGCCCCTTTGCAACCCTAATCACGTCATTCTTCCTGGAAACTTTATGAGAACTTTCTTTTACCAATTACATTTGTCAACAGGAAAACACAGATTCAGAGTAAATGATTAATAATAATATATATTGTACCCTGTGCTGATAGAGGGATGTGTAAGAAGCTTGTGTGTGCGTTGACGTGTTGTGTGCGTTGACGTGTTGTGTGTTGACGTGTTGTGTGTACTCACACGACAGAGCAGGCGTAGCAGCCCTTCTTGCTGCTCTCTCGGATGAGGAAGGCTCCGTCGGGCTTGCCGATCAGCAGCTCCTCCGACTGAACTCGGTTCAAGTCCCCGACGAACCAGCTCTTCTCATCGCAGTGCGGCAGGTTCTCGTCCTCCTCGGTCACAAAGTACGCTCTGCACAGACACGACAACAGGCAGGTGGTGAACAGGGAGGTAGAGATACACTCACATATATACATGATGTACTGAGAGATCAACACACTACAACACAATCTGCACAAACACAATGTGTTTCCAGGGGGACAAAGAAAAGTGATGAACCCGTCTGAGAGGTTTTGTGATTCAGAAACAAATCAGTTACACGTCAGTGCTGTTGGAATCTGAGCTGAACGAATATGTGCAGCTCATTTTGTATTGTGTGTATGTGTGTTGTTATTTGTGTATCTACATGTTGTTACGAGCTGCAGTGCTCTGACCTCTCAGGGCCACCGTACTTCTCTCATCTTTTGTAGAAGTTTATAGCAGAAGAAACAGAAAATCTGATCAGAAAAAGTCGACTTACTCGTCAGTGGTCTCGTTCTTGATTCCCAGCCAGTCGTTAATTCGTTTCTGTCGAACTCCTTTGTGATTGAGCCAGCTACAGAGAGAGAGAGAGAGAGAGAGAGAGAGAGGGGGAGAGAGGGAGAGAAAGAGAACCATTACTACCAGTATCAGTCTGAAAGGCTCCTTTCATTCCCAGCAGCGTTCACGGGTCCCTGAGCAAACATGAGGCTGAACTGGTCTTCACGGATCTGGGACGAGGACAGAGACTCGTCCTGAGAAACAAAGCAGGAGACGTCCAGAGGTCTGAGGACAGAGAGGTGGACTCTACACCCAGAGATTACACACACGGTACCCGACAGCTTTATATAAACCATCAAGGTGATGGACGATCTGAAAACATGTTGTATAATCACAGACTTTGTTCTTTACAAACTGTTTCTAAGAGTTTGTAGATAAAAGTGCGTAAAAGAAGATATTTCAGTGGGTTTGTTTCACAGCAAAGTTCAAACCTGTGAAACTATTAAAACTATTTTCAGCTCCTAAAAACTTTGAAAATATAAAGAAACTGAACAAACCGCTGGAGTCCAACATGTTATCTTTCTGATCAGAGAACCTTTATCTACTGTACTTCTCCCTCCTGAGTAAACACATCTGACTGGAGGCTTAACAGCAGCGTATAGATGTCTCTGCTTTATAAATAGTCTGTCCTCAGACGTCCTGCAGCTCCTCTGTCCTAACGAGACCTCGTCCTCAGTTATCAGTCAATTTAAAAAAGATCTAATCTGCTTCTAAACTAAGTTCTCATGTGAAAGGCCTCGGTCCTGTGATGACAGCGTCTCTACTCACACTAGATATTGGTCCCTGATCTTGCGGAGCTGTATGAGGTCGGGCTTCAGGCTGTTCATCTTCTTGTCCGTCTCGCGGTTGTCCATGGCTTGTGTCTTCAGGTCCTGCTCCAGCCGCACCTTGCTGTCGTGGATCTCTCCGAGCCGCGACTTGAGCTTCTCGTAGTTCATCAGGATCCGCTCGATCTCCTTGTCGTTGCCCTCGCGGCGGAAGCGCTCGATGTAGTCCTTGCTGTAGCGCTCCTGCGTGTGGCACTGCTCCTCGAAGATCTTGATGGTCTCGTTGAAGGCTTCGATGGCCGTGCGCTTCATCTGGATCTCCTGAGGGACGAGGAGGAGGAGGAGGAGGAGGTGGTGAGCGAGCGGACCAAAACAAAAGCAGATTCTTCTCTCTGTTGAGTTTGTGTTTGTTCGTACCTGCGACGTCTTGGTGTATTCTTCGTACAGTCGGTCGTACTCTTTGCTCTTCTCCTGGTACTGATTGTGATATTCCTGGAGCTTCTTCCCCACCGCATCGATGTTATCCTCCTTCACCAGCTGGTCCTGAGGGATGGAGGAGGACAGACACATTAGAGATGGAAACTCAAGACAGGAGGAAGGAGAAGGACAATCTGAATGTTTCCCACGACTCTGCTCACAGGGAGCCGTGTGTGGTGCAGATGTTCTAAACGTGTTCTTGTGAGTTCACACCTGCTGGAAGCGGGAGATGGGGAACACCAGCTTGACGTCCAGCTTGGTGTTGTACTGAGCCAGAGACTCGTGTCTGTAGTGGCTGATGAGGTCCACCACCGAGCTGAAGGTCAGGGGGTCGGAGAAGCCGTACTTCCCGTCGCGGTGGTAGATCTTTATCAGCTTGTTGTTTCCCCCTTTCCTGAACACAGAGGAGACCAGCACATGATCAGAACTCATTCAGATACGTACAGTGACACATTATTAACGTGGATCAGATTCTTGTTCACGTTTACAGCTCAGGCCTCAGTTCCCTAGAGACACTTTATTTCCAGGACTGAGGGAGATTTGCTCCAGTTTACCAGGAGGCGGTCGGCAAAATGCTTCTAGCAGCATCAGCCCATGTAGGTGCAGTACCACAGTACTCCACAGTACTCCACAGTACTACAATACTCCACAGTACTCCACAGTACTCCACAGTACACAGAAAAGCCTGAAGGTGTGACAGAGCCTCAGGAGTTTACCTCAGTGTGAGAGTGTAGTCGCCCTGCATCTTGGTGGAAGCGTCCCGCACCAGGAAGGTCCCGTCGGGCATGTCTCTGAGTTTGTCGTTCACCTCTTCCCTGAGAACCACAACGTGCAGAGGAGAAGAGAAACACAAAGTGTGTGAGTCGGTTGTGAGAGCTGTGCGTTTAAAAACACATCTGCCTCCAGTTATCAGTGGTGAGGACTTCACCCGCAGCCACACACCTCAGAGTAAACACTCCATCAGCTCAGTGATGATGGAGGAGACTGGGCGGACTGGTCCCAGCTCAGATTGTGTGAGTGTGTGTGTGTCTGTGTGCGTGTGTGTGTGTGTGTGTGTGATAGGTGGCAGACTGACTGTCTCCACTGTAGGTGTGGTTATCATCTGACTGTGTGTGTTCACTATAGCTCAGCACTAACCTACACTTAGACAGGTCTAACTCCTGATCATCAAAAACTCATCGTTTACACTGAAATAAAAATAATTTCATGTCAACGTGTTTTATTCTGAAACTCAAGGAAACTATAGGAAGGGGGAGGGGCTTATCTTTCACTGTTCAGGACGAGTTCACAGATAAAGACACACGAGCAGACACGTGTTTCACTTCATATGATCAGATCTAATCCGCCTCTGATCTCAGTCTCACCTGGAGATGTCTCCCCAGTACCACTCGGCGTCCTGCAGAGAGCTTCCTGCTCCTCCCTCCTTGGCGCCGGTGTTGCCGCCGCCCCCCCCCACCACGACCGAGGAGGGCTGCTGGGGCTTCGCCGGCTTCGGAGGAAGAGCTGGAGGAGGAGAGAGAGAGAGAGAGAGAGAGAAGGTGTTAGAGGTGAAGGAGAACAGGAGTGTGAGAAACAATCCCAGAAGATGAAGAAGGTTTGGTTGTGAAACATGCACTTTGTATGCAAATGATAACCCAGGAGTTATTAATCACAGCGGCTCATAAATCCTCACGTCCTTTCTGTGACTGTTATTGAATCATTTTAGAATAACATTAAACTGTTAATGTCAGAACTCAGCTGACACTCAGGATCATTAATGCCTGAATTTTAAATGTTATGCTGATGATAAATATTGACTCAACTCACATCGAGTCTGAGCATCAAGAGTCACGTTTTAAATACTGAGCAGACTAATGATTAAAAGAACCCGACAGACAAGAGCTCAACGTTGAGGAGTTTTGCAGAATCACACAAAGGACAGTTTCCTACAGGTCAACAGGTCAAAAGGTCAACAGGTCGGGACACAACTGGATCAAATCACAACTGGACTGAAGAGTCAGTGAACTGTGAGAACAGCTGCTGCTTTTCAGATGTGAGCGGAATCTTCCCTCATCATTCATCTCACAGAATACGACTTTCATTATATCATCAATAAACACAACAGGGCAGAAAGTCTGGAGGCTGACACACGCACACAGAGACACACACACACACACACACACACACACTTTTCAAGGTTTACAAGACTTCAGGCACATCTGGATCCAGTTTAAGGAACAGCAGTGTAATTACTGGAGAGCCCCTACATCACAAATCACTTAAACACACACACACACACACACACACACAGACACACACAGACACACACACAGGATCCAGTAGAAGGGGAGCGCACGCCACCGGAGCTGCGTCCTCCGTCAGCCGACCACTCGCACGGGACCGGAGCGCCATCAACATTCTGGCCTCGCACATTACACCAGAGGACACACACACGCACACACAACACACACACACACACACAAACGCACACACACGGTCCACGGAAACAGACGCGGGAAATTCCCACAATGCATCAGTGAGAGTGAGAGAGTGGACAAAAGCAACATGTGCAGTTACATGAGCGTTACTCTCCGGGTGTTAACGTGTCACTCTACCACCCCCCTCAATCCCCCCCGGGACCACTCCCCCCGGGACCACACCATTAAAACAACCTGTCACCAATTCCACTGTACCACTGATCCGCTGTACCACTGTGCCACTCACATCCCCACGGAGCAGTTGGACTCAACAACAGCAAACCAATTAAATACATTTACATCCAACATCCAGTAACTCTGTTGCTCGGGACATTAATGTGCAGCGTTTATATAAATACACTCGTTCTGTTCTTATAAATTGTTTTAATTTGACAGTTGAGCTGATTCGAGCATAAAGGCTGCTGAAGCCTCTGCAGCCACCAGGGGGCCCCACAACTAAAGGAGGATGAAGTATGAGTCTTTCTTTTTTCTTTTGTTGAGAGAATATATTTTTCGAGACATTTTTCATATTTAAAATTCCACACAACTGATGGTAAAGCAGGATTCTCACAAAGGCTTCGTCTGACTGACTCCAGTGTGTTTGGTTTAAAAACAACACAACTCAGTGAGTGTGTGTGTGTCGGAGAGAATTACACAATCTGAATATATAAAGAGAAGTGACAACTGGGATCTTTTCATTACGAACTGTTATTAATAAAACACACACACGCTCAGAGCAGATTCTCAGTCCAGAGGAATGTGTGTAGGAGCTCCTCTTCCTCTCCCGCTCTTTGTTCCCACTCTCTCTCTCTCTCTCTTTCTCTCTCTCTCTCTCTCTCTTCCTCTCCTCACACGTCAGTCAGTGTGTTCGCACAGAAACTGTCATTCTGCAGCTGCACCGTTTCCCCCCCGTCAGCACTCTGCAGACACGTGCACGTCCAGAACATCACAAGAGTGGAAATTCACTTCATATTTAAAAGACAAAGGTTTTGTCCAATTTAATTTTCAAAAGGGGAAATTAAATATTTTTAAAACTGCTCAAACTTGACGGGAACACTAAGAGGTGTGTGTGTGTGTGTGTGTGTGTCAGTGTGTGTCAGTGTGGACGCTCACAAAGGACAGTGCCACAACAGGACAATAGGTCGTTCAAAGATCTGCAACTGTTCATTTTCTTTTGCAATAAAATTTAAATTAATAAAGGGTTTTGGAGTTGGGTGATTTGTTCAGTTTGTGCGTTTCCTCTCAGATTTGCATTAAACACGTGAATGTGTAACTGACAGCGATGCAGAAAGATCGGAATCCAGCTCATAGATGAAAGTTTGATGATGATTTATCACTTCAGCGTCGGAACAACAACAGGACAATGAACTGGACCAACACACACACACACACACACACACACACACACAGACACACACAACTCCTTTGTTGCAGAGGTTCTTCGGAAACTTGAAGCCTTAAATGAATCGGAGCTCGTGACCTTTGCAGCCGAACCCCCCCGACACGCGGATCAATACTTCTGATCACTCCGGTCTGTTTTTAACACACAAAGAAGCCGAACACACACATGACAACCGTCCGAACAAAGAGGACACAACTACACAATGTGGTAGAAAATGAAAACTGGTGAAAATAAACCAGTGTAGTGTAACAAAATCAGGAGAAAAGAGATCACGACTACACAACATCGCCCAGAGAGCGAGGGACGAACAAAGGGGACCGTCAGTGCACCGCCCCCCCTCCCTCCCCCCTCCCTCTCAGCAGACAAAGGAGCAGCGCTCTGCCACACACACACACACTCACACACACACACACACACACACACTCGCACTAACGCACACACACAGAGCGATATCACTTGTCATCACATATGCAGCAGATACACACACAGCTCTCCGGAACAATGACTGTCAGCACGGACTGACACACACACAGGACACACACACACACACACACACACACACACACACATGCACTCCGCATCCCAGCTGATCATTTGGGGGGGGCGGGGGGTGCAGCCCAATTCAGTAGCAGCGACCTAACATTAACAAAGATCCTCGCTGCAGCAAGAGTTCTCACACAACAGGGAATTTACTGCACAGAGCGAGAGAAACTAAACACACACTAAACAATCCATTTTAGTTTCATAACTTTACAGTGCAGTGAGGAGCTGGAGGGTGTGTGTGTGTGTGTGTGTGTGTGTGTGTGTGTGTGTGCATCTCCAGTATGTGGGTGTGTTCCAGCGTCACAGCTGTGAAAGCATGCACACACATGGACGCACTCCTTCCTTTTCCAAACTGGGCTCAGATTTCCACCACGTTAACTCTTAAGTGACTCACGTCTCAAATTAGTGTTGACATCAAAATGTCGATTTATTAATATTTGAATTTTATAGAAACTGAGAAAAGTGGCAACTCTCTGCGTCTGAGAATCTGGAGCCAGTTTGTTTTTTTTAACTTTAAATAATCAGCTTTGTGTCCAGCACCGGTTTCCACAGAGCTGCAGCACAAACGCACAAGAGACACAAACAATGAACACGAGTGCACGGACACGCACTCTGCAGGCGCCAGGTCGCGTGCCACCAGCTGAGTGACAGGAGGGGGGGGTGCAGAGAAAAGAAAAGACAGAGGAGGGGGGGGGGGAGAGAAGTGAAGAAAGAAGGAAGAGTGGAACTGAACAAATGAAAAGATGATGTGGATCCAGATGCGAAAGAGGGAAGAGAATTTAGCAACTGAGACAGAAAGAGAGAAAAAAACGACAGAGGAAAGAAAGGAAAGGAAAGAAGATGAAGATGAGAAGGAGGAAAGGAAGAAAGAAAGAAGGAAAGAAAGAAAGAAAAGACAGAAGGGAAAAAGAAGTAAAGACAGAACAAAAATGCAAAGACATGGATCCAGATTGGAAAGAGAGAGGTGGATTAAGCATGTAAGAAAGAAAGCCAAGAAAGGATGGAAGAAAGGATGAAAGAAAGGAAGCAAGCAGGACATAAATGATGAGGAAGGATGGAAGAACAAAGAGGAAGAGAAAGCAGAAGCGTTGTGTCCCGTCCTGTCTCTTACCGTCCTCCAGCATCACGCTCTCCGTTAGCTGCATGCTGCCACTCGTCTCTCAGCTGTTTCCCTCCTCCTCTCTCTCTCTCTACCTCTCTCTCTCACACTCTCCCTCTCTCTCTCTCTCTCTCTCTCTCTCTCCTCCTCCTCTACCTCCTCCTCCACGGCCACCTCCTCCTCCGGCTCTCGGCTCCGCCACACTGAGGAGCAGAGCGAGCGAGAGAGGAGCTGAACCTAGAAGACAGATGATGATGATGCGCTAACTAATCCGAGCGTGGAGGCCCGCCCCCTCAGCCAATCAGGAGGCCGGGTGGCTGGGGTCTAAACGCAGGAAGGGGGGGGGGGCCGCAGCTTATAAGGCAAAGAAAGGAAGAGAGAGAGAGAGAGAGAAAGGAGGGAGGTGGAGTTACCCACTGGTATATATCAGCACGGCAGCATCAGGCAGTAAATCAACAGGTCGTTGGAACACAGCGGCTGAACGTGAGTCGCACTTATTAATTATTATAATTATTAATTATTACAATTATTCATTATTACAATTATTAATTATAACAATTATTCACTCATTCACTCCCGTCAGCTGAGCCCAAATCCACAGTGATGACTTCAAACCTTTTTACAAAAATTGACACTAAAAAGCCTAAAATTATCCTAATTGATTTTATCCAAGTGACCACAGGAAAGCTGCAGGTGCAATCATATTAATAATCACTTATGCATATAATTATCCAATTAGTGCAGAATCCCAAAAGACAATAAATGTGCATTTAAACTGAAATCATCAACAACCGATCAGACAAAGAAATAATAATCTCTTTATGCCTTCGATGCAACAAATGGAAATCATAGCAGCAGCGACTGCATTTGCATTTCAACACATCCGTCTCCACGACAACCGAGCCCAACACGTCCAGGGACAAAGACTCGGTGATGCGGTTAAAAGCTGCACAAAGATCGTAAGTGGACCTAGCGTCGGATTCTTGATTCTTCCTAATCTGCCGTGGAGCTCCAGCCTCCGAGGTCAGATGATGATGAATCTGAGTCTTAATCTGCAGGATCCTCGGAAACAGGTTTTAATTTATGTGGAGATAACGACGCTCATAAAAGACTCAGCCACACATCTGGGAGGATCAGTCTCCTGTGGGCCACACGTCAGTCCCGTCCTGCAGAGGATCATTACGTCCTGTAGGCGGAGCGGCGCCGTGCACCAGTGATGTCACAGACGCACTCAGCTGCTGTCAGATGAACCACAGCAGGTCCGACCCACAGGAGGAGGGAATCAGAATCCCACAAAGACAGATTTAGAGATTCTATAAAACACTTTAATTCCTGGATTCTAGTGATTTCTGCAGATTTGTGTGTGAAATGCAAATGAGACTCAGATATCATTGTCTGCTCGGAGGAGTTGTCGTTGAATAAAGAAATGTGTTGTCATATAAACTTCTATCGACGATCACATTGAAAAAGATACGAGTTAACTGACAAGAATCATCACAAGGTTTTCAAATTAGTGCAATGATTTTGGTACAAAAACCATAATATGATTATATTATCATTTCATAAACAGCAGCTTGAAACCTTCTATTCTGGTCAATGCAACTCGGCTGTTGTCAGATGAACCACAGCAGGTCCGACCCACAGGAGGAGGGAATCAGAATCCCACTAAGACAGATTTGGAGATTCTATAAAACACTTTAATTCCTAGATTCTAGTGATTTCTGCAGATTTGTGTGAAATGCAAATGAGAATCAGATATCATTGAATAAATAAATGTGTTGTCATTGTTCTCCGGTGTAAATCTCCAGAGTGCAGATCTCTTAACCTCCATCGACGATCACGGTGGAAAAGATACGAGTTAACTGACAAGAATCATCACAAGGTTTTCAAATTAGTGCAATGATTTTAGTACAAATAACCATAATGTGATTATATCATCGTTTCACAACCAGCAGCTTGAAACCTTCTATTCTCCTCAATGCAACTCGGCTGTTGTGTAACGGTGCAGAACAAAGGGCTCAGATCTGCAAAATGTGCATTCAACATGATCCACAATCTCTCCCAAAACCGAGCTGTGACACAGAGAAGTGTCACGCGTGTGCAGGTTGTCATGCAGCAGACATGTGACCCGATGCAACATGGAAGTGAGTGAGGAGAACCAGGAAGTAACGTGAAGTAACCGTGGGAACGACTCAATCTCTCTGGCTCCTTTATCTAAAATGCTCCGGTGATTTTCCATTGAAAGATGAGACTCATCGTTCTCACACACAGACACACACACACACAAAGTTGATGGTAGAAACGCAGGCCCTCCCCTGGGGCTGGGGGGGTGGGGGGGGGGTGATGGTGGCACTCCACCTGTGCTAATCACACACACACACACACACACACACACACACACACAGAGACACGCACTTTAACTGTCACTGAGGCGTTCACGTTTCAATTCCAGTATAATAAATATTCTAATGAACATCTGCGGGACGCTCCCCTTCCATTTCCTCCAGTCTCCTCTGCCCTTTATCACCCCCCCACTCCCCATTTTTCACCCTCTCTGTCACCACAGTTCTTCCTCTTAGATGACATGTCACACACACACACACACACACACACACACACACACACACACACACACACACACACACACACACACACACACACACACACACACACACACACACACACACACACACACACACACACACACACACACACACACACACACACACACACACACACACACACACACACACACACACACACACACACACACACACACACACACACACACACACACGTTCAGGTAATGACACACGGGGGAAAATAACTAAAATACAGCTTCAGAAGCTGCAGCTGCTGAACAAAGTGAATCCATGTTGTGAATAAACCTGTTTGGTGAGGGGGAGGAGTTTCACAGCACGGACGGAGCTGAAACAATCTTTGATAAAAACACAAAGTTGTTGCTCATTTTTAACCTTGACATGCGTGAGAAGAACGAAGGACCCTGAGACGCTCCGGTGTGTTGACAGGTTGGTTTGCATGGAACAGAAAGAGACTTTAACTCTAAACAAGCAGATTGAAGTTAAAGACGCTTCAATTACACTTGATTAGATCTTAAATGTAAGAATCGACCGTGTGGATTCAACTGAAGATGCAAAGAGACAGAAACTGAAGCTGCATGAATCTGAAATGTTGTTTTTCTTTCTTCCTGCAACACACTTCACACCAGGTGAAAATGCATCTGGTTTTAAAATCAATTCCAGTTTGATTTCCCGGCTCTGATGAAGCTTCAGGGATTGAACTGCTTCCTGTCTGTCTGCACCGAGACACACACAGGAGGACACACAGGAGGACACACAGGAGGACACACAGGAGGACACACAGGAGGACACACAGGAGGACACACAGGAGGACACACAGGAGGACACACTCTGCTGCAGAGCGTCCACAGGAGGACACACAGGAGGACACACAGGAGGACACACAGGAGGACACACAGGAGGACACACAGGAGGACACACAGGAGGACACACAGGAGGACAGGACGTCTCGATGGACAGATGGACGCAGAGAAAGGAAAGAGCTACCGGGCAAACTGCATTCAACACAACTCCTGGAAACAACACAACGTCCCACATCTGCGCCATGAAGCGTTCAGTGCACCGAGGGGAGAGAGAGAGAGAAAGAGAAGGAGGAGGAGAGAGAGGGGGGTGGGGTGGGGGGGGTGTCAGATGACACTGGCACAATTGCTGAGGACGGAATGAATGAGAGCTTCAGATGCTGGAGACAGTCGGTGGTAAAGGACACAAAGACTCGACCCTGCGTGGCACTGAAGGATGTTATGATTATTAAAATGCTCCGGAGCCTTTTATTCCAGTTTTTTATTCCAGTTTTTATTCCCCCCCCCCCACCAGCCAGAGAGGACGTCTCTGCACGACCCGGAGCTTTGTCGTCTACACTTTCAATTTCTAATGTAGATATAGATTTTTAAAAAAGACATAATTTCCAGGAGGATACAGTAAAGTCTTGTTGGTGCCGAGGAGCTAATTCAGCTACGATGAACCGCTTTGATAATTTTTGCATTTTAGTCTCGTCTTCGTCAAACACTCATGTTATTAGAGAACAGGAATCAGGTCAGAGGAAGACTTAAAGACAGACAGAAGACAGATGCACGAGAGCGTAAAGAAGACGGAGGAGTAGAGACGGGTTTCAGGTGATGTCATTGTTGTCAACGCTGGAAAACTGTTATTAAAGAAATCATCTCTTTAATAAAAAAATGATCAGATGTATGAAATGCTCACTGAACACTGATTCCAACACCTCCTCCGTCCTGGAGTTATGTCCAGACAAGATCCCACTGTCCTGCAGTCTAGACCCTGTGTCCTGCAGTCTAGACCCTCTGTCCTGCAGTCTAGACCCTCTGTCCTGCAGCCTAGGCCCACTGTCCTGCATCCTAGACCCTCTGTCCTGCAGCCTAGACCCACTGTCCTGCAGTCTAGTCCCACTGTCCTGCAGCCTAGACCATCTGTCCTGCAGTCTAGACCATCTGTCCTGCAGCCTAGACCCACTGTCCTGCAGTCTAGTCCCACTGTCCTGCAGCCTAGACCATCTGTCCTGCATCCTAGACCATCTGTCCTGCATCCTAGACCCTTTGTCAAGCAGTGTAGGCCGACTGTCCTGCAGCCTAAACCCAGTGTCCTGCGGCCTAGACCCATGTCCTGCATCCTAGGCCCACTGTCCTGCAGCCTAGACCCTCTGTCCTGCAGCCTAGACCATCTGTCCTGCATCCTAGACCCTCTGTCCTGCAGCCTAGACCATCTGTCCTGCATCCTAGACCCACTGTCCTGCAGCCTAGACCCTCTGTCCTGCAGTCTAGACCCTCTGTCCTGCAGCCTAGACCCCCTGTCCTGCAGTCTAGACCCTCTGTCCTGCAGCCTAGACCCTCTGTCCTGCAGGCTAGACCCTCTGTCCTGCAGTCTAGCAGCCTAGGCCCACTGTTATGCATCCTAGACCCTCTGTCCTGCAGCCTAGACCCTGTCCTGCAGCCTAGACCCTCTGTCCTGCAGTCTAGACCCATGTCCTGCAGTCTAGACCCCATGTCCTGCAGTCTAGTCCCCACTGTCTTGAAGCCTAGACCCTCTGTCCTGCAGTCTAGACCCATGTCCTGCAGTCTGGACCCCATGTCCTGCAGTCTAGTCCCCACTGTCTTGAAGCCTAGACCATCTGTCCTGCAGCCTAGACCCAGAGTCCTGCAGCCTAGATCCAGAGTCCTGCAGCCTAGACCCACTGTCTTGAAGCCTAGACCCTCTGTCCTGCAGCCTAGACCATCTGTCCTGCAGCCTAGACCATCTGTCCTGCATCCTAGACCCACTGTCCTGCAGCCTAGACCCACTGTCCTGCAGTCTAGGCCCTCTGTCCTGCAGTCTAGCAGCCTAGGCCCACTGTCCTGCATCCTAGACCCTTTGTCTTAGGTCTAGGCTGCAGGACAGAGGGTCTAGGATGCAGGACAGAGGGTCTAGGCTGCAGGACAGAGGGTCTAGACTGCAGGACATGGGGTCTAGACTGCAGGACATGGGGTCTAGGCTGCAGGACAGACCCACTGTCCTGCAGTCTAGGCCCTCTGTCCTGCAGTCTAGACCCTCTCTCCTGCAGTCTAGACCTAAGACAAAGGGTCTAGGCTGCAGGACAGTGGAGATCTAGTCTGGAGCTCCTCTCCCTTGAAACCTGAACTCATTTACCCTGGAGCCAGATCCAGTCTAGGCCCTTCTAACCAGCAGGTAGCTCCAGTCTAGACCTCCTCTGTCCTGGAGCTAGGCCCGTCAAGACCGACTCCTGTCCTGGAGCTCGTCCTAGGATAGACCCCTCGCTCCGGGGAACCAGCCCCGGCCTGGACCCCCTCTCTCCGGGGAACCAGCCCCGGCCCGGACCCCCTCTCCCCGGGATCCTCTCACCTGGCGGCTGGTCCATCTCCAGGTAGAAGATGAGCTCGGAGGAATAGGGCACCGTGTCCTGGTCCGCGGTCCACACCGTGTTGTACATGTCTTCAGCTGTCTGTCTCCGGGGACAGGAGAACCGTGGATGATGTGAGTAAAACGAGGACGAGCTAACCGAGGTCCGGTGTCTGAATCCCGGCTCCGGACCCGATGAAAGCCCGGGGCTGCTCCCTCCGACTCTCCGCTGGGACCGCGCCGGGCCTCGTCATGGAGCCCGGGGGTCGAGCACAGGAACCCGGGGGTCGAGGACAGGAACCCGGGTTAGAGGAGGCGGCGGAGGGACACTGGGACCCGGCTCCGCGGATCGGACGATCTCTTGCTCGCCTCCATTTTAACTCCTCTGTGACGACAGGAGGCAGGAGGAGGCTGAGTAGAGCCGGGGCGTACCACTGCGGCGCAGGGCGCGGGGGTGCAGGACCGAACCAAGCTTCACCAGCAGAGACCAACAACGACACACAAACTCCCCAAAAGAACACTAAGTAACACACAACAATCTTAAACCACTCCTCTACACACAACTCTAAACAGAGAGTGTTTAACGCGTTTATATCTGTGTCTTCTTCATGATGATGTTTCCCCTTAATCACACTCGCAGTGGTTTCGTCCGCTACTTCTCCAGCCAATCACTGAGCGAGCCTGTGCGCACCAGCTGAGAGGCAGGACTTCTAAACCAATAGGAAGCGAGTGTTCAAATATAATAAAATATTATATTTATTATATAAATCAAATGTAAAAAAACATTGAGACAAAGAAAAATAAGCATTTAATAGATTTAAATAAAAATATGATAAATAAGATAAGAAATAAAAGAGAGAAAGTGAAAGTGACAGCACTGTGTAAGAAATTATCTGATTTAATAAAAGGTTGTGAGAAACAGGGAAAAATATTCTCAGCATTTGATCTAAAGCTGATTCCACAAAAAGGAGAAATACAGAACGCTGCTCTTCCATGTTCGGACTGAAAGCTGCCAATTAAGAAAACACGTGAAAATAGAAAGAAAACATCATCAGTTCGATGACACACACGCTGCAAAAGGTTTCAACACATTCAAATACAGCCGAGTGATGAACCTGCTGTAGCTCCATGCTTCGTGATGTTTAGAGTCTGCTGCTCGTGAGTCACAGAGCTGGAGACATGTTTGTGAAGTGAGAGCTCGTGGACAAAACACAACTTCCAACCAAGAACGACTCAAGGAAACTTCTATTAATCTGTCTTGGCGATCTGTTCGGTGACAAGTTACACATCAGAAGAAAAGGAAGACAATCCAATGTGTGGTTTTATAATATGACATGACACAATAAACTGCATGAATTATGAGCTCACCTCTGGACCGGGTCAACGTGGTGTCTTTAGTCTACTTTGTAGTGCAGACATTTCCCAGAGTTTATAACTGAAAACAGCTGCTGAACAACCCAACTATCCATCTTGCTGTTGTGTGTCTCAACAGAACCCTGGACCCTCCTCAGCAGCCAACACAATAACACAACATCGTATACACCATCACAGTTTATCAGGAGAAGCTTTGTTTTAGACCTTTGTCCTCAGAACCGGTGTGAATACCTTCTGTCTGATGGAGCTGCAGCTTGTTCTCTGCTCACTGAGCTTGTTTAACTCCAGAGGAGGAAGAGAAGCCATTAACCACGTGAGGTGTAGGCACAGGACAGTAAATGATATGGAAGCTTAACCACAATCTGAGGGATGCTAGAGAGGTGCAAACATGTATTTAGGAGGCCCATAAAACAGGGATTACTGCTCACACATCAAAACACACACCTGCTAAGATGGATATTATGGATTTACAGGATTGTTGGTACAGGTCTGATTCAGGATGGATCTGCACGGCTCCTTTTCTCTGATTTAAATCTGCTGTAATCTGTGTTTTTATACGTCTTCACTGTTTGGTTCACCAGCTCTCGTGATTTTCCCGTCTGTGTGTTTTCTTATCTGTGCAGCCCTGCTTTATTATTCTGTGTTTTCTCTCTTTAGCTCGTTTTACTGATCTTTCTCTCTTGTTTTCAAAGGCAGCAGCTTGTTAGTTGTTGAGAATGTTTCGCTGATTCCAGCGTTCTCTCTCTGTTTGGGTCAGTTTGGGACGACTACATTTGGCCGGAGGTTGTGATTGTCCTCAGGTCTGTTCCGACACTGATCCTCCTCTGATCCGCTTGGGATCAATTTTCCTATACAAATAATTAATTTATGCATGTGCATGTGTTTTGCTTGTTTTGCTTTTGCTTCAGATCAAGTGCAAAACTTGAGACTTGGAAAGACTTCAAGTTTCTATCAAACTCTTCACAGAACCGAGCTGCACACGGTGTTAAAGCTGCTCAGAAGTCTGCTCCTGCTTCGGCTCCTCAGGGATGGATTCCTGGATCAATGAGGTGAAAATGCCAGATGATAAGTTTCTAGAATCGATTGCTTAATGTGTCTGAAAACAGGGTCAATAAGAAAGTTTTTCTTTGGAGTAAATCCGATAATTCTCGACGGGCTACAGAGCTTCAAGCTGTTTTTGAGGAAGCTGAATTACAATATATGTTGAGAAATAATTCATCATGCAGCTTGAACACAATTAGTACGTTTCCTGCTACATTTGAAGATAAAACGGTTGAAACATATGGTCTTAAAACCAGAATTATGAACATATATTCAAATCAACCAGACATGTGGCTCTGAATCTTATCTTACAGCAAACTCATCAAGGAAACACAGGTTCTCAGTTGCACGGCTGAGAACAGGAATCCTTCCTCTGCTTCTGGAAGTTGGTTGATTTAAAAACATCCCTGAGGTCGACAGGTTATGTGAATTATGTAAAATAAGAGAGGATGAGATTGTGGGGAAGGTTTGTATATATTCTCAAACAGAGTAAAACTATGAGCCTGTTACTCTGTAGGAACTTTCCCCTGGAACTAGGAACCTTTGAGGGAACTACTTGTGTTTCCAGCGCAGGAACCAGGGTCTGAATAAAGTTCCAGGTTTGGAGGGAAGTGCTTTAGAAAAGTACCAGAACTTTTGGATTGGGGTTGATTCTGGTAACACCTGCTCTGTTGAGTTCTCCACCATTTGATTTCATGTTTATTATTATTATTATTATAAGTCCAGGCCCAGTATTTTAGCTGAGGATGATATTCAGAGGGAGCCGGAGGAGGAAGGTAAATGAAACCATGTGGTGTTGCTGTGGTGACCACGGGAGGAGGAGTCTGACCCGTGTTCCCGTCCCACCACGGAAAGTGGAGCACTTCAAACATGACAAAAAGAACAATGGCAGCATCGCGACCCGCTGCCCCCCCACAGGCCCACGGTGCAGACCCAGACTGGCCCGGACCCCCGGACCCCAGGTCATCCTCATGCTAATCTCCGGCTAACAGCCTCATATCAATACGATATCTGGGGATGGGGGGGGTGCAGCCACCAGCGGCCCCAGCTGCTCGTCTGTCTGTCTGTCGGCCGCCTGTCCTACTTCAGGGAGACACAATAAATGAAAGGTCTGCTCCCCAATCTGCCGTCCATCCATCCTGTCCTCCCTCCACACCCCCCACCACCCACTCATCCATCCATCCATCTATCCATCCCTCCGTCCAGATCAACGTCCCCCCCCTAAACTGGTCTGTCTCGTCTGTCCATCACCAGAGGAGAGGAGGAGGAGGAGGAGGAGGAGGAGGAAGAGGAGGAGGAAGAGGAGGGTGGTTGCACTTGGCCCCTCATGCCAAAAAGAAGAGAGGGGGGGTGAGGGGCGGCTGGGGGAATGTCAGTGCCTGAAATCTATTTAATGCATGTGTGTGTGTGTGTGTGTGTTTGGGGAGAAGTTTCACAGATGGCTCGTGCTGGAAACACACACACACACACACACACACACACACACACACACTCACACACACACACACACACACACACACACACACTAACACACACACACACACACACACACACACACACACACACAGCCCAAAGCTCCTCTCTGTCAAGTGTGTCGAACAGGTTTAATTGCTGCTGCCGCTCAGTGTGTGTGTGTGTGTGTGTGTGTGTGTGTGTGTGTGTGTGTGTGTGTGTGTGCAGCCAGGCAGATGGAACCCCAACAATGACACAGGAACTGACTCTGCCCCTCATCATACAAAAGCGAGAGAGGAAGAAGGAGGGGCGGACGGAGGGAGGAGGCGGATGATGGGAACAGCCGTATTAAGCCTCGCTGTCCCAGTATCATCCCACTGCTCCCACTGCTCCCATTTAACCTCCACAACAATAGAGCACTGGGGCATCAAGTGGCCTATTTGCATAGTGTATGTATAATCACATGTGAGGCGGGTCGGTGTCATACGACTACAAATAAAACCTCACTATTTATAATTATGTTTCCACCCACTGGGGTCAGGGACGCTTTCGATCTGAATATAAAAATATAAAGCTGGAAATAAACAACCCAGCATCTGTCCACAGATTCCAGCTCCTGACGCTGATGCTCCTGTTCACAGGTTCCTCTACAGAAGTTCTGCTTTGCTCCCGGCTGCATCCGAGGCTGAAGGTTCTCATCCCACCAGGGACCAGGAGCAGAACACACCGGGAGTCACAGGACTCACTCAGACATTTTAATAGGAGGCTGAAGGAAAAGTTATTCCAAGAATCTATCATAAAGTTGTATTTCATCATTAAGCATGTTTTGACTTGTGGAATCAAGGTCCCGCCGACGCAGCCGATCAATCGTGTGTCCTCTCAGCTGTCAATCATGATATGTCTCCCAGTTTTTATGGCATCAAATAACCAATAAAATCCAAAACCTAAAACATTCCTGTTCCACAAAGTCATCTTTCTACAGAACATCGGTTGTCGTGACAACAGCTAAACACGGGGACAAAAGTCACAATCTGATGAATCGTTAAATGATCTGTGAATTTTGGGATTCAGTATCTCACCCAAGGACACTTGACAAGCGGAATAGGGAAGACGGGGATCGAACCGCCGACCTCCTGGGCCACGTCCCATCCTAATGATATTACAACACGTCCTCCTATATGCTCTAGCGGTGAGGATTCCTGGTTTCGCCTCCCGGTACGGAAACATCATCAATCACTGCTTGCATGGTCAATGCTCTGCATCAATAGTTAACGTGTATCTTCAGGTGTAGAATTCTCTCTTGACCGAGCTAATGAGCTTCATCACATTGTTCTCACAGCTCGTCCAGATCATGTCAGGACCAAGTCTGGACCTCGGTGCAGGTGTGAGAGCAGCTCTGGAAACTCTGCAGAGAAGTTAAACTCCCTGTGTGTAAACCCGACTTCCCACTTGAGTCTTTACCTAAAGGATGAGAGGAGAGAACCGGTGTGTGTGCATGCGAGCGAGAGAGAGAAAGCCCAGGTGAGCTCCGGGGAATCAGGTGTTGAGTTTGCCATTTCTGTTGCCGTGGAGACCGAAACGTCCAGTGAGGCGCTAACAATGTCTCTTTTAACGGTTTAAAACACACACAAAGGTTGCGTCTGCAAACTCAGATCATGTGCCAGCGGCTGCAGGTGATCTTATCATGAAGGCACGTGGAACCTGAGCTAACACTCACGCTAACCTGCTCAACTTCAGCTGTTTGATATTCCTCTTTCACGCGTCCCATAGACGTCCTGCACCCGGGACACACAGCGGCTGCAGAGACACTTCAGACATCTTCTCATGTCACACACGTTTCCCCAGAATCCAGCTGAGTGGTTGATATCTTTGGAAACACAGCCGTCCCTCCCAGAAATGAAGATAAACTTGTATTTGGCCATGAGGCGTCCTCAGACTCATGGACCCACCTGTGGATCTATCAGGGTTTTGTCTGGGCTGGTTTCAGTCTGGCAGATTAAAGTAACGCTGTAAGAAGCGAGCGGAGTTTCAGATAAAGCTGAAGTATAAACACGTCCCTGGAATGAGTCTGAAGCCAGAAACCAAAAAACCTCCTCCAGAACAAGCAGCTCAGCAAACCAGCTGCAATCTGGGTCTTTCTATACGTGTGTGTGTCTGCTCAGAGGTTTGTGTCTGTTTCAAGTTGTGCGTTATCTGAGGTCAGACTCCACCTGTGGCTCGAGCTGCCGTGTCGTTTTGCCACAGGACGTGATCGCTGAACTCACAGCCCCAGTTATTAGCAGCTATTGTGCTTTGTGAAATGAGCTCGAACGCCAGACGCCACGAGGAGCGCGACGCACACTGACCCGGCGTGACCCCCCCCCCGCTCCTGAGAACCAGCAGCTTGTTATTGTCTGCACCACACACACACACACACACAGACACACACACACACACCCAGAGATGTAAAAATTGTCACAGAAACAAGGGGACACACTTCATATTGTATTGTCAAAAGTAAACGGACGCAAACATCATTTCAATCATCTGACCAAACTAAAACATAGAAGTACATGATAGATCCTTATCACACTGACGCATGTTCACGTGTTCATGTTTCTAATAAGTTTGGTTTTAATTCTTTCTTTGATGATATATAAAAACAGACTGAGACTCAGGATTGGTGGAGATCAGGTCACTGCTGCTCTAAGTGAAGCAAGATGTCAGCGTTCTAATCCAAGATTATATGGCTTCATTTCTGGAGAGTCCTCAATATTTATATACAGTCTCTGGGTTCTAGACAGAGCTGTGAGCCCGACACATAGAAAACAAGATCAATAAAGTCAATGTATCTGCTCAGAGTTGTTTCATTCTTTAACACAGCTGTATTTATTCAAATCAGAATCGTATGAAAGGCCCAGAGTCGTCTTTATCTTCTTCATGGTTCTCGTTGTATTGAGATGTAAACACTGAGAGAAACCACTGTGTCAGTGATATTAATCCACTGCTTCGCTTTCTCTGAGTTTTTCTTCCACTGCTCGTACCAACAAATGGGCACATGTGCAGTTTTCAGTTTAGTGTTTCATAGGTTTAATTGGTCCCTGGAGTGTGTGTATGTGTCTTTGTGAATGTGTGTGTGTGCGTGCTGTGATAAAGCAGTGATTCAGAAAGACACAGTTGTGTGTGTGTCTCCCTGGTGTCAGAGAGTCACTACTGTACAATCTATCAAGCACGTGGTTAAACCTTCCTTTTTAAGAAAAGCCTGCAGAATGCACATTTGCTGTCATGGGAGAAACCGAAGCAGTAGACTGAGAGAGGGATGGATGGAAGAGGAGGAGGAGGAGGAGGAGGAGGAGGAGGAGGAGGAGGAGGAGGAGGGAGGAAGAAAGATCCTTATCCACCAGGCCACAGAGCAAGACCGAAGCAAACGATGCACGAGAGAGAGGAAGAGGCCGACAAAAGTTTGGATTGTTTTGTGGATTCAGGAACAGCGGTGCATTAATTTATAAATGTGTGTGTGTGTATATGCATGTGTGTGTGTGTATGTGCGTGTGTGTGTATGTGCGTGTGTGTGTGTGTGTCTGTGCGTGTGTGGTTTGACTGTACAGACATGATGAGGCTGTGGTTTGCTGCCTGTTCTATTTCTGTTCTTATTATCCACGGCCCTCAGTGCTTTTCATATTTCGTCTGCTGCTGAAATAACTGGAGTGGAAAGTACAATTTAACTGTAGACACGAATATGCTGCTAAACATAGACAGTGGAGTGGAGTGGGGGGGACACACACACACAAACTGTGGTTGCATAATATGGCGCGACACTTTAGTATATGTTTTATGCATAAAGCATTTTTGGAGGGTGCCGAGCCGGGAGTGTCATCCGCCCACATGGCTGCTATCATTGAAATGCACGATGTCACCTTTGTGTTCTCCTGCTTTTTTCAACGCTACGTGTTCGATTGTTGTCAACACAAACGTTCACGCAGCAAACAACACAAACTCAGCAGGAGAACGTCTATAAATATAATTCAATTTAATAGAATGAGCTATTGGGTGCGATGGTGCTAACGATGGGTTAGAACTGTGAACTTAGAACAAGCAGACACATGAGCCTGACTTGTATTAATGCATTAATCACAATTCTTCAACACCCAGATACATAAATATAAATCCCTGCTCTGACTTCTCACCATCACTGTTCCTTGTGTTTTCCGTAGCTAAGCAACAAACTGCAGAGGAGACAATCTACTTCCTGTCTGTGAGACATGTCTTCAGGTTTGTTATTTGTGCTACAGAGTTAAAAAGTGAATATTTCAGTGGACGCAGCCTCATGCAGTCCCGGTGTCAGAGGGGGAGGAGCCACTGCAGATCCATGCAGAGACGCCATATGACCTGCTGTAGTTACATATGGACACTGAGACACTGAGACTCTGAGACACTGAGACACTGAGACACTGAGACACTGAGACTCTGAGACACTGAGACACTGAGACACTGAGACACTGAGACACTGAGACTCTGAGACTCTGAGACTCTGAGACACTGAGACTCTGAAACTCTGAGACTCTGAGACTCTGAGACTCTGAGAAACTGAGACTCTGAGACACTGAGACTCTGAGACTCTGAGACTCTGAAACACTGAGACTCTGAGACACTGAGACTCTGAGACTCTGAGACTCTGAGACACTGAGACTCTGAGACTCTGAGGACTGAGACACTGAGACACTGAGACACTGAGACACTGAGACTCTGAGACTCTGAGACTCTGAGACACTGAGACACTGAGACTCTGAGACTCTGAGACTCTGAGACTCTGAGACACTGAGACTCTGAGACTCTGAGACTCTGAGACACTGAGACTCTGAGACTCTGAGACTCTGAGACTCTGAGACTCTGAGACACTGAGACTCTGAGACTCTGAGACTCTGAGACACTGAGACACTGAGACTCTGAGACACTGAGACACTGAGACACTGAGACACTGAGACACTGAGACACTGAGACTCTGAGACTCTGAGACACTGAGACACTGAGACACTGAGACACTGAGACACTGAGACACTGAGACTCTGAGACTCTGAGACACTGAGACACTGAAACTCTGAGACACGCCCCCTTCAGGCGAGGGATACGAAGGAAAATAACCAATGTGAAACAGATTCAGTTCCATCCTTCAGCCTGCAGGTGTGTGAGGATCCTAACGTGTTTAATTCACTTGTAACGATAAGACAACATTCTGCTTATTGCTTCTCTTATTAATCTTCTGCTGATAAAAATCCACATTTATTCACATCTCTTCTCCCGTGTTCACCTCTCCAGACCTCGTCCCTGATTCCTGAAACATTTATTCAGCTCCCAGGTGAGATCCCCCCCCCCCCCCCCTGTGAACATGGTTTCTTCTGAGTGACTGAACATCTCCAGGGTTCAGAGCTCAAACACCACGGACCAGACTCCGCCTCCTCCGTCCATCTCTCACATCACAGGCGCCCGTTTGACGGCTCGCTGCCTCCGGTGGACGCCGGCTCCACATCGGCTGCTCTGGCCTGAGAGCGAGTCATGTGCAGCTCCGGCTCAAGCACAACCAATTAGCTCGGCTGTCTCCAACTTTCCAGCTCAGCTAATTCAATGAGGAGCTTTCCTCCTCCTCCTTGATCTACCCCCCCCACCCCCCACCCCCCACCCCCCCCCTTCCTTCTGTCCAATGGAGCGGAGGACTCATTACTGCTCAGGCTGGATTTCAGATCCTTTCCTGGCATCGACTGATCCTGTCTCACGCCATCGAGCCAGAGGAAGCTGCTCCACCTGAGTCAGGACGCCTCACACAGCAGGAGGTGACACGACGTGTGGAGAGGAAACTAAAGCTTATTTACACCCGACCTGGTTTTAGAAAGAGAACATATGAATACACTTTAATATCTGTGTCTCGTGAGGCTTTTAGGACGTGTTGGTGAAAAAATACATGTTTCTGATGTTTCAGTCACAAATGAAAAGGGGAAGAATGAATGAAGATGAAGCTTTTCCCTCAAACTGCTCTTCTGTCTGAGACAGGGCGCACACACACACAGACGCACACACACACACACACACACACACACACACACACACACACACACACACACACACACCTAAACCTCCTCCTCCTTCTTTTCAGATTACAGTATCATACACAACACAGAAACTCTCTGCATCTCGTTTCCTTCTCTTCACCATGTGTCGTCTGTTCGTCTGTCTGACAAAGTGTGAGTCTGTCTCTCTCTCTCTCTCTCTCTCTCTCTCTCTCTCTCTCTCTCTCTCTCTCTCTCTCTCTCTCTCTCTCTCTCTCTCTCTCTCTCTCTGCAGACAGGAGCTGACTGTGTAAACGGGTGATGTCATCCTGCAATGCGAGCGTCCCCCGTGGTCCAGCTCCCATGATGCAACACTCTGGTGACACTGTGAAACAGGTTGCTGCCGCAGGCCGCCTCCAAAACTGCTGAGCCGCCTTCTCTCTTCCTGCCTCTCTTTTCTCTGCTCCCTCGTTTCCAGCTCCCGTGTTTTCTTTCCCCTCTCTTCTCTCACTCCACTTCCCCAAATAAAGAATTCCCTCATTACCGCTCGCTCCAAATCTGCTCTCGCTGCCCCACATTCCTCTTGTTTCTGCTGTTTCACTCGATCAGATCCTCTCCTCCTCCTCCTCCTCCTCCTCCTCCTCCTCCTCCTCCTCCTCCTCCTCCTCCTCCTCCTCCTCCTCCTCCTCCTCTTCTTCTCTTCTCTCGTCTATATTTGCTCTCTACCCACACAGACCCCTCTCTACCCCCCCTCGCTCTCCACTGGTTGTCAAGGCAGCAGGACACCATGGCTCAGCATTATTCATGCAGGAGCACAGACAGACAGACACACACACACACACACACGCACTCACACACACACACACACACACACACACACACACACACACACACACACACACACACACACACACACACACACACAAAGACATGCATACAGACAGATTGGCAGAGACACAAGGAAGCAGCCTGTGAGGCCTTCAACCAGCAGAGTCAGACAGACAGACAGACACACACACACACACACACACACACACACACACACACACACACACACACACACACACACACACACACACACACACACAAACACACACACACACACACACACAGACAGACAGAGCAGCTTTAGAACAGTTAACTCTTTCCTCTCTCTTCGGTTTCACCTTCATGTTTCTGTAGCTCGATCACAAATGAACGAGTTACAGAAGTGAAACTGGGACTTATCAGTTGTGTTCAGGGCTTCAGACGAGAGGGTATCGACCACAGACTGTAAATAAAGATCTCCACCTTCTCCAAGGTCTCCATGCTCCACCAATCACGAGCCAGTCTCAGCTGTCGTTGACAACATGCCGATGTAAAGGACGTGTGGTCAAATGAGTTTGTCATCATTCCAGTGACCCAGGAGAACCTCATGTGACCCAGGAAAACCTCACGTGACCCAGGAGAACCCAGGAGAACCTCATGTGAACCTCATGTGACCCAGGAAAACCTCACGTGACCCAGAAGAACCTCATGTGACCCAGGAGAACCTCATGTGACCCAGGAGAACCTCATGTGACCCAGGAGAACCTCATGTGACCCAGGAGAACCTCATGTGACCCAGGAGAATCTCATGTGACCCAGGAGAACCTCATGTGACCCAGGAGAACCTCATGTGACCCAGGAGAACCTCATGTGACCCAGGAGAACCTCATGTGACCCAGGAGAACCTCATGTGACCCGGAGCAGGTCGAGCAGCAGCAGAGTTACAGCTCCGACTGGGACCAACAGGAATGAATCCAGAGTGTTTACAGGCCGGAGGTGTAAAACCAAAACAGCAGGACGTCTGAATGGACAGAGAGAGAGAGCACGTGTGTGTGTGTGTGTGTGTGTGTGTGTGTGTGTGTGTGTGTGTGCGTGTGTGTGCGTGTGTGTGTGTGCGTGTGTGAGGGGAATCTGTGGCAGGTGAACAAACAGATTCACCCTTAGAGCCAAAGGATCGGACAGAGCCAGTGTTTGTCACAATCACACATCGCCTGCTGAGGGGACAAAGGTGCAGGGTCACGGAGCACACAGGGCCATGGCAACCCCACTCACACTCACACACACACACACAGACACACACACACACACACACACACAGAGGTACTGTATTTCCACGACACCCTCAGTTTACACTAAATGAAAAACGTTGGAGTGAGCCAAGCCGCCTGACATGAGAGGGATTCCAACATCCCCCGGACGGAAATGAAGGATTTGCTGCCGGTTGAGAGGAAAAGTAAAGAAGGGAGGAGGAGGAGGAGGAGGAGGAGGAGGAGGAGGAGGAGGAGGAGGAGGAGGAGGAGGAGGAGGAGGAGGAGGAGGAGGAGGAAGAGGAGGAGGAAGGGAGTCTGTTGGGTAAACATGAGGGACCTGCAGTGGGTGAAAGTCAGAGCTGCTGCCAACAGGCTGCTGATCTATGGGTGAAGTGACGCGGTGGTAGAGCGGGTCGACCGCCCTGAACAGAGACCGAACTCTACGGGATTTTAATATCGTTCTGTTTCACAAGTCTTGTAAAGTCCGTGTTGTGTAATGGTCCTGCAATTATTTCACATGTGACCAGTGTAACTGTGACACACGCATCATGTGATCAATTATTATAAAACTGAGATTCATGAACTCAAATGTTTTTCCTAAGATTCAATGTTGTTTTCTGATATTTAACTGACTTCAGTTGTGAACAGCAATGCATCATGGGACATTTCGGCTCACTTCTGTTTGATTTAAATGAAAAGCTGTTTTTGTCTGGTCACGTTTTGATGTGATTCACGGCCGAGGCTGCTGCTCGCTGGTGTGTTCAGTCCGTGAGAGCAGCAGCTCCATCACACCATGAGTCAGACTGAGACCTGATCACTGCCTCCGCCCTCGCCGTCCCACGCCTCCGCCCTCGCCGTCCAACGCCTCCGCCCTCGCCGTCCAACGCCTCCACCCTCGCCGTCCAACGCCTCCGCCGACCAGTCGTGCTGCAGCAGAGACGCTCCCGATCCGTCCTTCTGTTCAGTGAAGCTGCTGCATAACGATCAGAGAAGTGATTCTGCAGAGGACAGGGGAGTTGACCTTTGACCTGATGGAGATATGGAGTCCTCATCTCATCCAATTAGACATTTGAGTTAGAAAATTAATTGATGGATCAGGATCACTATGGATTCAAGTTGTGACTGAAGAGACCAGTATCAGTTTCTGTCTGTTCACACTGAAGCTTCTTTCAGACCTGCACTGAACTCTGGGAATAAACGTGAGATCATCCAGAAAGTCCAGACCCAAATGTACCGACATTATCCAGAGTCCATGTCTGACAGCGGCTGAATACAAAACACACCAGAGATTGTAAATAAAAACGGAGCTGGCAGCGTTTCTAAAAGTTACTATTAAGTACTATTTTAGATGTAAACGTTGCAGAAGTTGTGAGTTTAAGAACTCAAATGTTTTATCTGGGATTTACCCTGAAAATCCTGAATTCTGAGGCCAAGTATCAGATATTTGGACTTTCTGTGGGATCAAACAGTAGCTCTGACAAGTCACATCGGTATAAAACCAGCTTAATAACCCAGAGGCCGGTGTTTGATGGTGGGAATCCTCCAGTCTGAAGTGGTTCCAGTGTCCTGGCCCAGAAGAGCTGCTCCTCCAGGTTCAGTTCAGTCCCACTCAGAACAGCAGGTGAGTCTGAGGTTCCCTGTGAAGAGTTAACTCCAGCGTGCCAACCAGAGGGTGCACTGAATGTGTAACCTAGCGTCTGAGTATCATTGTGACAGCCAAAGGCCGAGATAAAACAGCAGCCAGCCTCTCATCAAAACACCCCCCCCCCCGCCCTCCTCAGCTGCTTCCTGCTGTGCGGCTCCGAGCTGCTGCCGTTAAATGAAAACCCTTCATCTCTGTTTCTGATTTTACATTTTCTCACCTCATTACTCATCGAATGTCACAAAGTCTCTTTGAGAGCGACTTCACATAAACGCTGAAATGACCTGTGGTGACTTTCAGGTCGACATGAGAAACGACCTGAGAGAGAGAGGCGGAGACACGAGGAACCGGAGGGCGAGTTACAGCTGCTTTCATATCGAACCAGGGAAAATATACAGGAATTAAAGTCTGTTGTGTAGCAGCAGGTTGTCGGGTCCGACTCGTTCACACCAACAGGAACATGTGGGAACATCCAGACGAGGGGCGGAGCCTGTAGAGCAGCAGGGGCGGAGCCTGTATATCAGCAGGAGGCGGGATATGAAGGTCATCCACACTGGTGTCAGCCTCATCACCAGAAGATCTGGAATCTCCTCGTGTTTCCAAGTGGACGTCTTCATCTTCTACATGTCTGGCTCCTCCTCTTCATCATGCTCCGATACTGTTACCATCATCAAAAATATAATAATAATCAAGTATTTTAGTTTGACCCAGATAAAACTGCAATTTGCTTTTCCTGGAAATCCCTTCCTCCCTTCAAAACATCAGACTTCAGCTTTGAGGATTGTGGTGTTTTCCCAGATTGATCTATTCACGACTGTCAAATGAGAAAGTAGAAGAAGTTGTATGTTATTCATTTTCTGCATAACTAATATAAAGATGTGAGGACAGTGGGAAATGTGTGCAAATCCATGTGAGCAGAATTTTCTCACAGGCTCAGGAAAGTAAAATATTATTTTACAGATTTCGAATTTTGATGGATCGTGATTTAAAAGGAAATATTAAAAACCAGCGGTTTAACCTTTAACCTGCCTGAGCGATCACCACTCAGTCTAATCTGAACACTTCCACTTCCTGTCGCCCATTATTTCATAACTTCTCCGGCACTTAATGTGTCAGTGTGGTCAGCTGGTGGTCGCCACGGGCAACGGTAACCACTGGCAACAGGGCTGCACGAGGCCGTCAGGACGTTAGTGAGTCCGTCGCCTCACGACTTGTGACAGCTGACACCATCGTGTGTGTGTGTGTGTGCGTGTGTGTGTGTGTGTGTGTGTGTGTGAGTGAGTGTGAGTGTGTGTGTGTGTGTGTGTGTGTGTGTGTGTGTGTGTGTGTGTGTGTGTGTGTGTCGACTGTACGTGTGAAGAGTCTATTTGCTTCGTGACTTTCTGGCCCTTTACACTGAATAATTCAGGACCTGTGTTAGTTTGTCCTCCTGTTGTTCCTATGAAGTGTGTTTTACTGAAATCTGCACGATATCGCTTATCAAAGGTCAAACACAATTTATTGATACAAAAGGTTATAGAATAGTCGAATATGTTTTATAAGAAAACCGTCAATGCTCAATGGAGGAAGATTGTGAAATGTGGTTAAAACTTTTTGTGTCTTTCAGGTTTCTGCAGATTTTTTTGCACGAATGCAGACGTCTCACGAAAGTGCATTAATGATAAGCTGCAACACAACCGCAAAAGCCACAACTTAACTAGAAAAGCCACAACACAACAGCTAAAGTGGAAACACAACCCCGATGGAAATGAGCGACAATGGTTGTTGACAATGCAACGAGCAGAGTTGGGACAGTTGTAGGGAAACAGGAGCTCGGAGCAAACCAATAGAAACACCAACGTTTTTACTTCCTGCTTTTTGAATCCTCTGATCAACGAAACAGCACAAACAGAAAAGCATCTGGTTGAAGCAGCGACAGGTTCGACCAGGTTCTCTTCACTGCAGGAAGTAAATCTGCTCATTTCAACACCCGTTCCACTCTGCACAGGTTTGATGGCTGTTGCATTAGTGTTTTACATTCATGTGCTTGTGTGAGACATAGTTTCTGAAGGTCGAGATATGTGATATCAAACTGCTCAACCACAAAGAAGAAGGGACAAAACTAATACATGTTGGTAAAAATCCAGCAGGCGGCAGATAAAAACTAATCAGTAAAAGAGAAATGAAAAATATCGTTCACTGGTGCTTCTCATCTGTGCAGCATGATTTTATTAATCCACCCAGTCAGAGAGAAAAGCAATTATCTAATTACAGTAATTGCGTCTGTAAATCCGGTTTAGAGATTTGCTTAATTTAAAAAAAGTCACTGCTCCATATTATCTCAATACATCAATGTGGGATCTGTGCAGCAGCTCAGCAGAGAAAATCAGTTATTATAGATCCTGGTGCTGCATCAGGAGATTTAAATAACTAATGAAGGGACTCGCTGCTCAGACTGTGCACGTGACTGTGCACGTGATCCCACTGATGAGTCTGAAACCAACACATGTCTGAATCTGCGTGAGTCTCAAGTCTCTCTAGTGTGTCACTCAGGACACGAGTTATGAGTCTATGAGCAGAGAGAGAGGCTCGTGTGACATCTGTTGTCATCTTCAAACAATTAGCAGATTGGTTTGTCCTCCTGTATGATATCAACCAATCACCATCCAGGGAATCCCCAAGGGAGCATCTCAGTTTCTGCTCTTTCAGATCAAACTCAGCATAAAACATATAACTCACATAAACCTTTGTTGCATTTTTACACTTTTTGTGGATAAGGTTAAATTGGTATTAATAAGGTAATGACACTCTAAAATGCAAGACAGACCCACCAGGAGTAAAAACAAACAATTATTTCACTCTCGTAATATTTAGTGAAAACTTCAACCAATAAAATTCTTCGGACCGAAGGACCTTATTGGCCGACAGACCTGTCTGTTTGCTGCATGGAAACAGACAGGAAGCCCGTCTGCTTCTTGTGGTGCATTCGGGCCCGCGTCATCAAGGCGCGTCCTCAACTATAGGGTTTGTTTTGATTCCACGGCAGACAGTAGCGAGTAGCGACCGTAGCGACTGACGATGGCAGACCAAAGTGGTCCACGGCGTACTGAAACAGCCGCTTCCAGGGGGAAAAACAAAAGTTTAAAACACCGCGGATGGGAACGAGGGGGTGGGGCATTGGAGGAAGGCGGGATGATTTGAATGTGCTGTAATTCTCAAATGCAACAAAGGTAAGAGTCCCTTTAAAGATATAAAACACATTGATGTCATGATATGAACAAGCGCCTGTAAAAGGACAGATGTATAAATCCAGAAAAGGCCCTTTGATGCAAGAGGTGATTTAAAATCTGTACCAGAATCAAAATGGATCTAATCACAAAACAATAATCCAGCCTGACTCCAGTTGTGTTTCCAGCTCGTCTGACTGAGCCTCGGCCAACACGTCCGTCTCAAGGGAAACGCAGGTGAACATAATCCGCTGACGAGATCATGCTACAACGTACTGGATTAATGAGATTGGCTGAGCAGGCAGCTCACGGGATTATGGTCCAGTTCCTGAGAACATTTGCCTCATGCTGCTCCGAGTATGAAGGTGTTTGATATTCTGTCGAACAGATTCGAACAAAAGGTTCTGTAGGAGAAACAGAAAAGCAGTGGGAGCTGTGGAGCGGCAAATGGACGGTTTAGCTAACGGGCAAATGCACCGGTCCACTCAACCAGGAGGCCCGGTTACATAAGCTCTCCAGGAAGGTCACCAGAGCCAAGTCCGAGTCTCGGTATCTGCTCTGCTATGAAACACACAATAAGTGCAGTGCGGTTGTGTTATTCTACAGAGTGGTGTGTGAGGGAGAAGCACTTCATCAGATCTCCACCGAGGTTCAGGGGAGGACAGCAGAGACGGAGGAGACGGAGGAGGACGTCTCACAGGACGACAGCAGAGGGAACCCAGGTGATTCTGTGAGCTTCTCTTTAATGGACATTTAATGATGTCTCTCGTCCACAGAGACATGACGGCGACAGAGACACTGAAACACATTTGTAAACACAAGAGGCCGGAGTAATGAGAGCTGCTTCAGCAGGTATTTAATTCTAATGGGATTTTAAGTGTCTCCTCACTTAGTCTGATGAAGACCTTTCAGTGCAGAGCTGATGTTATTTTCTTCAGGGTCGTCTTACTCTATTTATCTGGAAATTCAATATTAAATTCAATGAGACTTAATTGGCACAGTCTTTCAAATGGCTTCCAATGGTCTCAGAGCAGTGAAATGTTAGATTTCTCCGTAGAGTTGAGGCACAGATTTTATAAAGTTTGTTTCACGATAAATGTATCATCTATTCACTCGTATCCATGTGTTGATAATGACTGGGGATTTTCAGTTGGAAGTTCGGAACCTCGAGTTCAGATCGTTTTGTCAAGTTTGAAGTTAATTTAGATATTTTTGGTCCCCAGAGGTTTACAACCAAAATATTCCATTGCCCATGAAAACTAGGATGGTGTGTTAGCATTATCATTGTTAGCATGTTAGTCAACGTGTGTTTCTTTCCGAGCATTAAAAATAAAGTGAAGGATATAATCCAACAAGAGCAGAGACAGTCTGGAAATGACAAGATTTTCATACAAGTTTGGCGGCACAGTGGTAGAGCGGTTTGGTAAGAGGCCCTTCTGTGTCTGCGTGCATGGTTCTTATCTATAGGTTGGCCCTGTGATGGACCAGCTGTATATGTGATGGATGCTATTGTCTAGAGGTTTAGATCAATTCAAGGTGCTGAGGTTGTTAGAAGCCGGAGGGGACCAGGAGGAAGAAAGAGGATGGTGTCATCAGCATAGAGATGTATAGTGAAGTACCGAGCCATAACAAACAAGGGACCTAACATGGATCCTTGTGGGACACCTTTCCGAAAAGTTTAGTTTGAAACTATCGCCGACAACACTCTGACTTGTTATAGCTGTGAATTCATCAAAACCCATGAAAAGCAGATTATCTACACAACTAAGTTTCGGTCCTGACCACAAACCGAGCAGCAGAATGTGTCTTTTGATGGATGTGGCAACAAATGCACATAAAGTGTCTTCTTCTTATTTATTTATGAAATTCTCAGCAACAGAAAGAAAATCAATGCCCTAACACCGAGAGGTTATAGGTCTTAATTCAGCGGCTCAGTTCTACTCCCCCATAAAGATCCAGTCTCAGTGTGAATCTGAGAACCCCCCCGAGGTAACGAGGGATGAAGATCTCATCCGTCTCTCCCACCGGCCAGCTGCTACCAGTTTGTCTCTGCACGAGCCAATCAGGCCCGGCGGCTTCATGTGGGGAGATAAAGCCCTTACAGTAAATATCAGAAACTACAGATGTTAGCTTGTAGCTCTCCGTCTTCCAGCTCTCACTCCACCCCCCCCCCCCCCCTCCTCCCGCAGCTCGCTGACATACATTCGCTCTCTCTTTTCCTGCCTGGGCTCTTTGTCTGCTGCGGTGGAGGAGCAGGCGGGTGGAGGAGCAGGCGGGTGGAGGAGCAGGCGGGTGGTGCACTTCACTCCGATCTAGGCCACGCTGTCACCCACATGTTGTCTGCTGAATAATTACAGCCCGGTCGTGGGCCGACGGTGACATCCACCAATCCTGAGCCCAAATTAAAAAAGACAAATGTAAACCAGAGCACGCACGAGGCAGGAGCACAGGGGGGGGGGGCGGGGGGGGTGCTTCATCTTCTCACTCCTGACCATTAATATTTCATGTCTTCAAAAAACCTTAAAGCACTGTAGCAGTACTTCTGGTGTGTTTTAGCCCAAGTGTATGATTCACTCCCAGCCTCTTCTGAGAGCACGCAGCCCAGTTGTATGTTACCTGCTGGTTCACCACTGGAAACCAGCTCGTTAGGAACACTTTCCAAAAGTCAAGTTGACATTTTCTTGGCTTTATTGCCTCTTCAGAGCCGCTTCATCATTTTTGGTCCACGAGAAAATCTTACTGCAGTGAAATACTTATAACTTTTCTTAAAATTTGGATTTAGATTCCAAAATTGGTTGGTTTTCTTTCATTTTCATTTTTTAAATGGAGAAGGTGAAAAACATTATTACTTATAACACGTAAATATAAACGATGGTTCTCCAAATAGAAGATCTGTTTATGAAGGATAACATGTGGAGGTCCTCAACAGAGCGAAATGGTCTATATATGCTGTATTTGTATATTTATTTAGATTTAACATATTCAATTTAAGTTAATCACAAGTGGAGAGAGAGAGGTTGAGTTTGTTCATGAGTAAAAGTGTTTTTTGTTCTTTCCTCTGTTTTTGTTTAGTTGACGCTGGTGGTACAGTTTATTTTGAGAAATTCAAATAAACTAAAAGTGTTGATAACATTTTCATAAATTCTACATGCAAAAAACAACAAAGGAGAATACAAACATCTTAATATGAAAGAGGTGCCATTCATGTAGAAGAAGTAACATGAAACTATGGTGTGGCTGCTGTGAAGGTGGATTAGTGTTGAACAGGCTCCTTATGAACAGTAGTGGAAGGGTTAGAGGTTAGGGTTAGGTAAGAGGAGGTTGTGACCATATTTTCTGCGACCTCATTGGTTGGCGGAGGAACAACCACAAAGCAACTCTTCCTTTTTACTTGGTTCCAGAAATGCAGGTCATCACTTCAGCCGTGAACGTTTTGCTTTCAAGTCTCAAACTGATTTTCGTCTTCAGGGAGTCGAGTGGTTACGAAGTCAAATCCAAGTCCAATATTCAGCAACAACATTTATGACTCAAGTCCGAACAGGGTTCAGTCCCCTGAGTCATAAACGCTCTGAAAAGCAGAGGATGAATTTCACTCGTCCATCAGAGGGAAGGTTTTGTGTGTTTTCATCCTGGTGTAAGTCTGTGTGCGACGAGCAGATTGTGTAATAAGATTAAAGAGGTCAGCTGTAACATGTATTAATCAGGATTTACACAGAGGGAGACGCCATGCCCTGTGTCTGTGTGTGTGTCTGTGTGTGTGTCTGTGTGTCTGTGTGTGTGTGTGTGTGCGTCTGTGTGTGTGTCTGTGTGTGTGTGTGTGCAGACTGTGAGGCCTCCTGTCATACACACAGCTTATAATTCGTTTGATGGGACATTTTCATTAGTTTCTCTTTTCCTTTTATAATAACTGTTTTATTTGATTGTCTTGAATTCATTTTTTCAGTTGTTTGTTGTTACTGAAACACAGAATTTCAATATTCATCTTTTTGTTTGACTCTGAATTAAAAACCGAGCTCAACAAGGTCTTTGAAAGTGACAGAGTGAAACCACAGCAGTGAGTTAGTTCTGCTCCACAGACCTGAGATCAGGACGAGGACGAGAGGTGTTCATCTGGACCACATGAGTTTAAATGTTCTGTAACCCTGTGTGTGTCTGTGTGTGTGTGTGTGTGTGTGTGTGTGTGTGTGTGTGTGTGTGTGTGTGTGTGTGTGTGTGTGTGTGTGCCCGGGGTCTTATCAGGTTGAGCAGCTGCTTCCTGCTCAGACCCAGTGGGCAGCTACCAACACCACGGACTGGCCACTGGGCAGATTCACCATACATGTGAGAAGTGGTTAAAAAAAGATCATATTTCAGTTTTTGTGAAGGAAAGTGAGACGGATTGCAGCTTTAGAAGTGAGTGTATATGCAGGTGTGTGTGTGTGTGTGTGTGTGTGTGTGTGTGTGTGTGTGTGTGTGTGTGTGTGTGTGAGTGTGAGTTAGTGTGTTTTGCAGAGTGTGCATGAGTGTGTCCAAAATGATGGATTAGTGGTTGAGGTTTGGAGGACTGGTGGAAATGTAGCATGAAAGCTCTGCCCTGGGGCAGAGACGCTACTGACAACTGGTGACCAGTTTGTGTGTGTGTTTGTGTGAGTGTTTGTGTGAGTGAGTGTGTGTGTGTGTGTGTGTGTGTGTGTGTGTGTGTGTGTGTGTGTGTGTGTGAGCTCATTGAGGCATCTGTGCTACTTTAGAAAACAAACGACCTTGTGAAACCTGGCACACTCTCACACTCTTTAAGGATAAGTCTTCCATTAATCTATTATAAATAATGTACATGTGTTATTGTTCTTGTCAGCAAACGCCATGAACACAAAACCAACAACATGTGTGTCCGTCCCCACACACTCCCTGACCCAGCCCCCCCCCCCCCTCAGGGGCTGTGACATCACACAAGAGAGATCCATACTGAAATCCAATAACCACATCTCATGTCTCTAAATTTGATGTTTTCATCAAGATCCAGTAATTATTCAATGATAAGAATAAGAATAATGTTCAATCACGTCATGTTAGAGAAACAGAAACATTCCTGGATTCAAAGATTTGTCCAGATCCATAATTTCACATCATTCCATCAAGTTGAGTGGAAATCTGAACCTTAGTTTGTGATGCTGACGAACCAACAATCAACACAATCAACCAACCAACACTCAACACAATCAACCAACCAATCACAGGCAGGCACAGGGCGCACACTGGCAGATTCTGACCAAAATGTAAATACACAAAGGAACAATAGAATACACACACTTCTCTTCAGTCACCGTGGATGTGAACACACACACACATTCACTATTCATCAACTACTGCATGTACTCACAAAAAGTGGTGTTTGCTGAAATGAATTGTCAACATGCTAATCTGAAGAGCTGAGCCAACACACACAAACACACAAACACACAACACACACACACAAACACACACACACACAAACACATACACACACAGAAAAGGAATATGATATTAAATTTCCCAGAAGTGCAGAAATGAGCTGTCGTGTCTCTCTCTCTCTCTCTCTCTCTCTCTCTCTCTCTCTCTCTCTCTCTCTCTCTCTCTCTCTCTCTCTCTCTCTCTCTCTCTCTCTCTCTCTGTGTTGAAAATCTCTTGAAACACAATCCAGTGAGTTCTGACTCTTGCTGCTTTATTTCCAAATAAGCAAGAAATCTCGTCGCTGTGTAAAATGTCCCAATTTGTTCACAGGGCTCGGTTCCGCAGCGGGGGGGATTTTCCTCATACGACGGTTATGATTCCATCAAAAGAAAAGGAAAGAATGAAATAATGAAAGTTGCCGGGTTCACGCATGCTTGGTGGGTTCAGGCCCAGACGCTGGTGTGGCACACATCTGATCTCCTCTCGGGTGTCTGAGCCATGAGGAGCCGCAGCAGGACTGATGTTCCCTGGGTCAGACAGCCGTGAGGAGATCAGACATGAGCCGCGAGCAGAAGTCAAAACTCAAAACTCACTCAAAACTCAGAGTAATTAGATTAGAGCTGGAGAATGCCGAGTGTGCACATGGAGAGAGTCAAACACACACATGTTCTGTGAAGACTCATTTTATGTCTCTACAAGCAGAGTGTGATAGAACGCTAAGAAAGTTCTGGGACAGTTTCCAGATTTAAATATGCGTCCACTTACTTTTGGCTGTGTAGTGGTCTTCAGATATGAATCTTTCATGAAGCAAAGTCACAATAAAACATTTATTTCTATCTAAATCTCTCTCAATTATTCAGATCATTTTTAAACGACACGAGAACATCCTCAGAAACTTTTGTAATGAGTCACTTTCAGGCTGATTTGATGGAAACAGACAAACATCTCAGCCTGGATCATTATTCTGCTCTTCACCCTCACGTCCCTGATTCATCCGGTCGCTTGAGGTTTATCAAGAGAAACATTAACACGATGCCAGGAGCCGTCTTACACCTATTGTCCTTCTCCAAGCATCGATTAGCTGATCGACACGGAATTAAATCTGCAGCCCTCGATTAGTCACAAGTAGGGTTGCAAAATTCCGGGAATATTCAAAGTTGGAAACTTTCCATGGGAATTAACGGGAATTAAAGGGAATATACGGGAATTAACGGGAATAAACGGGAATATACGAGAATTAACGGGAATAAACTGGAAATGTTGTGGGTAATTTATACTAACTGTATTTACCTTGTCATATACAGACATAAATATAAACATTTTGTTGTGTCATAGGCTGATTTGAGCCCTGAGGAAACTTTGGGCACTTGACTATATGCTTCTGCGTCGTTGTGTCATTCTTAACATAGGTCTTTGCACAGTATTTGCTAATGTACACAGCCTTTCCTTCTACATTGGATGAGGTGAAATGTCTCCACACATGAGAGAGTGCACGTGGCATTGTTCTGTAGAATAAGATGAGAAAAAAGTTTGTAAAAAAACACTAATGCAATGCCAGAGATATAAATAGTTAGCCAAACAATTGGAATCGTCTGTAAACTTATTTTACAATTGATGGATAAATGAATGGAAATAGGCTAGATGAACAGATGAACAATCCTCAATCAGCATGCTAATATATTTTCCCAGTAATATCATGGAAACTTACCTGACTAGTCCTTCACTCTACAGCAGGCCTCAATAGCCCTGCTGTAGAGTGAAGCATGCTGGGAGTTATCTGTGCATGTGATGGAAGAATGACCAGTGGAGGGTTGAAACTCAACGTTCCATACATCTTTAAAATAGAGTTTTGAATGATGTTTTTATTGCTCAGCGTTTAATTTGCATAGTGTTTTTTTTTCAAAATTCCCAAAATTCCCGAGCTAAACTTCCCTTTGAAAGTTTCCGGAAATTTACCGGAAACTTTCCACCCCTTTGCAACCCTAGTCACAAGTCACTTTGTCGAGTTTCTCTCAGAATGTGAAAAAAACACTTGAAAACATAAAGTTGAGCTTCAAGTTATTGTGGCTGAAATCTTATGACTTTTTCTTTGCCTACAACATTTTATGTTTGTTGGACTTTCAGAATCAGAATCAGAAGTATTTTATGGCCAAGTACGTTCACACATACAAGGAATTTGCTCTAATTATTGGTGCAAACAATGAACATAGAAACATAAAAAAACGCAATAAATACAACATGCATAGGAGAGCAATAAAAAATGGGAAACCAGTATATATTTACTCATTGTTTACTTCTTATTTACTCACTTTTTACCAATATTTATACAAAGTAACATTTATTTTGAGATTTCTGAATAAAAATATATAAAAAATATAAAAAGTGAAGTAAAAAGTGAAATGCTAAATGCAAAACAGTGTTTCTTTTAAAAGATTAAAATCAAAAGAGTTTGTGTTAAAGTTACAATGTGCACATCCCTGTGCAGCGCTGTGTGTGTGTGTGTGTGTGTGTGTGTGTGTGTGTGTGTGTGTGTGTGTGTGTGTGTGTGTGTCTGTCAGCTCGTCTCTGTAATCGTGTCACAAACTTCACTGTGAGAACATCAACCGAACATTAATGACAACGATGCGTCAGTGACATCCCTCACACTGACACTGGCCAGATGCACAAACGCCTGCAACATCAGCGAGTGACAGTAGAGTGTGTGTCTGTGTGTGTGTGTCTGTTCATGTGTGTGTGTGTGTGTGATCCCCCACTGTGCCAGAGCAGGGGAATGAGAGAGAGATGACAGAGAAGGAAGCAGAGAGACAGACAGACAGAAAGGCTGATAGCGGGAGGAGGAGGTGGTGGAATGGGGAGTGTGTGTGTGTGTGTCTGTGTGTGTGTGTGTGTGTGTGGTGAAATGATGAAATGGAGATTTGAGATGAGAGTAAAAAGGGGAATAGAAAAGAGAGAGAGAGCGACATCTGCTCCGACTCCCTCCGAACCGATGTGACACATGAGGGAGGACGTCTGGATTCATGACACTAATCAGATTCTGCTTCTCTGTGTTAAACCAACTCTGTCTCTGCTCACTAACTTCACACTCACTTCACACTAGCTTCACACTAACTTCAGACTAACTTCTCTCTGATGACTCGCAGCTATGTGCCGCTCAGACCACAGAACACTCTATGTCAGGGTTTTAAAGTTTCTCTTTTAATTGCATCCTCAACACAAGTCTTAATTATTACACCTGTGTTTCCTCTCGTTCTTACACCAGCTATTAGAAACAAGTTATTTCTACTTGTTCGAGTTTGGATGTTTCGAATGGAGAGTTTTCTTTTCCCATAAACATCTCTTCTGCACATCTTTGTGTTATTGTGATTAATTGATGTTCTGTCACTTCTATGGACTCGTTCACACCTGGTTGGCTTCAGAGCTTCAGACGCTTCAGTTCAGTGTGAAGCTCTGAACATCAGGTGTGAACGGTTCCTCAGAGGAGAAGAAGAGTTCTGGATCTGGATCAAACTGAACCTGGTTCTGTTGGTTTGCAGTGAAAACACCTCGTTGGAGAGTTTGGACTTTTGGACCAATCACAGGAAGTAGAGACTGAATTAACCAATCAGAGTCCAGTATCGGTAGACTCCGCCCATGTAGGTAATGATGACAGGACTTACGGTTGTTTGACTAAATTCACTAGATCTCTATGTGAAACCAAAACTAACAAATCAAACTATGGACCAATCATGAAGCTTCAGACTCTCAGAGAGAAAACGACCAAACTTTCCCTCCAGTGATTATTTTACATTTCATCTCAATGAGCTTTGAACTACAAAACGCTGTCAGATAAAGGGTTGAAACCACAGAGAGTGAATAAAGATGGACGCTGCGTCTCCACTTCCTGTTCGGAGACAGACGCCGACATCGTCCAGATCCCTTCGGCTCAGACTCAGACTCTAGAAGACGTCTTCAGTCCAGAGTCTGTCTCCAGGTCAGTTGGAGGAAGTGGACACGTCATTATTTACAGTCTCTGAAGCAGCGTCTCTGTCTCCTCCCTCTCTCTCTGTATCTCGTCCCTGGTTTCCTCCCTCTCTCTCTCTGTATCTCGTCCCTGGTTTCATCCTCTCTCACTGTATCTCGTCCCTGGTTTCCTCCCTCTCTCTCTACTTGTCTCTGGTTTCATCCTTCTCTCACTGTCTCTCGTCCCTGGTTCCATCCTCTCTCTCTGTATCTCATCCCTGGTTTCCTCCCTCTCTCTCTCTATCTCGTCCCTGGTTTCCTCCCTCTCTCTCTGTATCTCGTCCCTGGTTTCATCCCTCTCTCTCACTGTATCTCGTCCCTGGTTTCATCCTCTCTCTCTGTATCTCGTCCCTGGTTCCATCCCTCTCTCTCTGTATCTCGTCCCTGGTTTCATCCCTCTCTCTCTCTGTATCTCGTCCCTGGTTCCATCCTCTCTCTCTGTATCTCGTCCCTGGTTCCATCCTCTCTCTCTGTATCTCGTCCCTGGTTTCATCCCTCTCTCTCTGTATCTCGTCCCTGGTTTCATCCTCTCTAACTGTATCTCATCCCTGGTTTCATCCTCTCTCACTGTATCTCATCCCTGGTTTCATCCTCTCTCTCTGTATCTCGTCCCTGGTTTCATCCCTCTCTCACTCTATCTCGTCCCTGGTTTCATCCCTCTCTCACTGTATCTCGTCCCTGGTTTCCTCCTCTCTCTCACTCTATCTCGTCCCTGGTTTCATCCCTCTCTCACTCTATCTCGTCCCTGGTTTCATCCCTCTCTCACTGTATCTCGTCCCTGGTTTCCTCCTCTCTCTCACTCTATCTGGTCCCTGGTTTCATCCCTCTCTCTCTCTATCTCATCCCTGGTTTCATCCCTCTCTCTCTCTGTAACTCGTCCCTGGTTTCTTCCCTCTCTCTCTCTCTCTCTGTCTCTCGTCCCTGGTTTCCTCCTCTCTCTCTGTTTCTCGTCCCTGGTTCCATCCTCTCTCTCTGTCTCTCATCCCTGGTTCCATCCCTCTCTCTCTCTATCTCGCCCCTAGTTTCATCCCTCTCTCTCTCTGTAACTCATCCCTGGTTCCATCCCTCTCTCTCTCTATCTCGCCCCTAGTTTCATCCCTCTCTCTCTCTGTAACTCGTCCCTGGTTCCTCCCTCTCTCTCTCTGTAACTCGTCCCTGGTTTCATCCCTCTCTCTCTGTAACTTGTCCCAGGTTTCATCCCTCTCTCACTGTCTCTCGCCCCTGGTTCCTCCCTCTCTCTCTCTATCTCGCCCCTGGTTCCTCCCTCTCTCTCTGGTCGTCACATGCAGATGAAGCCAAACAGCCGGTGACCAGGATAATTAATGAGGAGGAAGAGGAGAGGATATTAGAGAACAATGGAAACTCCCCGACGTACACAACACCAGGAGAGAACAAAAGCCACATTATAGAGGACGAGGTGAGGCGCCGGGTCGGGGGGGGTGAGGGGGGTGAGGAGGTGAGGGGGGGTGAGGAGGTGGGCTCGGGGGGGGGAGATGGTGAATTGGCTGAGAAGAGATGAATGAGGAAAAAACAGCGAGGGCTCAGGCATTAATAATTAAGAGTGTGACACACACAGACACACACACACAGACACAGACACACACACACACACACACACAGGGTGGGTACGCCACGACACAGATAAAGGATAATGCCCCCCCGCCCCCCCCCATATTGCTATAACTATATTGGGCTTATCGCCTGGACACAGGACACCATTCACCAGCACAATATCATCATTATTTACACCCAGATGGAGAGGGCCTATTGTTAGCTGGACGTGTGTGTGTGTGTGTGTGTGAGTGTGTGTGTGTGTGTGTGTGTGTGTGGTAGATAGGGGGGGTGGGAGGGTGAGTGGAAGATCTGGAGGGAGGGAGGGAGGGGGGGTCGTGGGATGGATGGCGAGGCCACAGATTTATGTCCACCCGTGTCCTGACCTTGTGCCCTCGGTGTCCATGGGAAGTGTGGGGTGTGTGTGTGTCTGTGTGTGTGTGTGTGTGTGTGCGGTGGGGAGGGGGGGGTGGATGCAGGACCCTCGGGGCGAGTGCCACCACTAACAATGGGCTGGACAGTGAGAGAGAGTGGGGGGGGCAGGGAGACAGACGGACACAGGCCATGTTCACAGTAATTGAAGGATCAGTATTTGGCATTTTCAATTAGTGTGTTGACCTGAGAGTGTGAGTGTGTGTGGACCCCCCCACCCCCCCCACCCCCCCACCCCCCCACCCTCAGGCAGGTGTAAAGCTCCGACTGACATCTGCCACACAAAAGTCAATTAAGCTGAATGATTAGAGGCTTATGAGACTTTAGCTTTTTTTCAAGAGAAGATTCTCAGTGTGAAGTTCAGCTCGTTGGAAACAGAGCAGCAGGGACGAGCTCTGATTGGCTGGACAAACAGGAAGTGAGCATCACTCTGGTTCCCGCCACTGAGAACCAGTGATACAGGTTCCAGGCTTTGAACCAGAAACACCTTCAGAGATATGATGGGTCAGAGAAGAGTTTTAAATGTAGATCCAGTAGATATCTCATACATCACTGAGACTCTGCACCTTAGCACTGTACGTACCCATAACTCTCTTACTGTATATATTGTTTTGTTTTATATTGTTGTTTAATGTCTGATTGTTATTTATGTACAGTGCACCAACCACACCAAGGCAATTTCCTGTATGTGCAAATATACTTAAAAATAATTCTGATTCTGATATCTACTGGATTTTTTTATCTGAACGGGAAACATCAGACTCAAGCCGGATTTGAACATTTAAAAATCAGAATCAGAATTAGAATTCTTTTAATTGCCAAGTATATTTGCACAAACAGGAAATTGCCTTGGTGTGGCAATTAAAAGAATAGCAATCAGACATTAAACAACAATATATATATATAAATATATATATATAAAAACAATATAAAACAAAACAATATAGGCTGTTGGTTTAGTTTGGACAGAAAAATGCAGCCGGAGACAAACTCAAGTGTCAGGAAGTGAAAAGAACAAACTCATATCTTGGTTTGGGTAATTATTACTGGCCTGGTTAGCTTAGCTTAGCTTAGCTTAGCTTAGCTTAGCTTAGCTTAGCTTAGCTTAGCTTAGCTTAGTTTAGCTTAGCTTAGCTGATCTTACTCTCAAAACTGGAGTTAGAGGGAACAGCTGCAGAGGCTCCGTCCAAAGGTTTAAACAGTAATGATCGTAACTTTATTCCCTTTAAGAAAGCAAACAAAAAAAGTAGCTTCTCTACTCAACGAGAAACATTTAGAATTCACGGACCTTCACCGTGGACCCGAGAGCTGAGGAACCAGGAATCTGACCCTGGTCCCGTGAGGCAGAGTGTCTGTATCTCACTGTGTCTCTATTACCTCTAATTAGCAGGTTTTTGCAAATGAGAACAAATTTGTGTCGGACGTTTGTGACGAGCAGGAAGACACGAGTGGAATATTCATCACCTGCATCTCGTCTGAGGAGCAAAATGATTCTGTTCAACTTCGGCATCAAGTGGCTTTTTTTAATAATAAGCGTCTCAACAGGAAACACGCCTTAGTATTTGTATTCATCATTTGATTTCCCTCCCTGGGAAAGTGCGAAACACTTAAGTACAAAAGCTGCGCTCGGGGGGGGGGGTCACTGATCAAATCCAATGGAAACATCTCAGTGTGACTGAAGAGAGAGAGAGAGAAGACGTCTGCTCACGGGCGATAGCAGCCGCTGCATTAACTCCAGCTCCTGAAGCTCTGTTCATATGCTCCGAACGGCTGAATACTTCAGGGACGCTGATTTATAGATACAAAGACCCCCCCCCCTCCTCCTCCTCAAGAGGGTCCGGGCAATCACATGTGGGGGGGGGGGGGGGGTCCTCATCTGTCTGAGAGCAAATCAAGTCCACATGTGCAAAATAAATGTTGGTACGAGAGCGAAGGGTTATCAGACGGATCAGAGCCGAGCCGAGGACAGACGCCTGCTAATGGTGTCTTACATGATCATGTCCTCAGAGACACACACATGTACACACGCTAATACACACACCTTGGGTTCATACTACATGTGTGGGCGAGATATGAATTCAAATGTTTCACGGCCCTGAGGCGTCAGATTCATTGTTTCTATTATAAATCCAACATCTAACTTGTTAAATCCTATGTGATCTGTAGCATTTTGCTCATTTTCATAAATTCCTAGATTTATAAATCTGCATGATCACAATTGGAAAAGAACAATTTCAACAGATTTCATTTAAAACCATTTAATCTATTTCAACAGATATTTTATATTATACATTATATTTGTATATTATACAGAATTTAATTTCCTGTGTCGTCAGAAACTGCAATGATCCATTTGTGTTTGAATTACACATTTTTCTTAAAACTACTTCATCTTGAACCTTCAATCGCTGACTGAAGCAGTTTTCATGTGCATTCACATTATTATTACACTATTATTATTATTACAATAATAAAAAATGTTAGTTTCACACCCAAATAAATCAGGTTTAATCAGCGTTGATCATAATTTAACTCCTGATTCTTGACTCTTGCTGTTTCCAGGTCCCGTTGAATTGAGCTTCTGACTGTAACGTTATCGTTTCACAACCAACGACGGACAAATGGACCAAAGTCTGAATCTCTGAGTCACAAATGACTCAATAGATGGAAGTAAATAAATGATTAAATATTTTATTACCAACTCGCTGCGTGTAATTTGACTCTAGGACACTTTAGTGTAAATCTAAAGAATTCGATTCCAAACAGAAAGCAGCCTGGTCCCCTGTGTTAGTGTCTGAGCAGCTGGACGTGGACGTGAGTCTTTCTGATGGACACGTCCCTGATGGACAAGCCCATTCGGACTGGAACAGCCTCTGTAATTTCCCCCATGTCTCCCTCTCTCTCTCTCTCCGTCTCCCCCATGTCTCCCTCTCTCTCTCTCTCCGTCTGCCCGAGACACAATGGAGACACGGGGTCAATAATGTAAATCTGAACACTTGACTCCGCTGGCGAACAAGCGCCCGGCGAGACGCACACGCTTGTGCTCGGCATCGCAATTCGATTACACAGATTAGACTTACACAATCCTGCCCTCAATAACAAAAGCAATTTTGATTTTGCAGCGCGGACTGGTAATGGAAAAGAAAATAGGGAACGTGAGAGAGAACAGTGAGCGGAGGCCGAGCCAGAGGGACCAGAGGTTCACATCCAGTGAATACACCCCCCCCACAGTCTGCTTTCATCAATGTCTCTGCACCAATGAGACGAAGGAGGGAGGGGACAAGCGAGCAGGTTAGAGGACAAATAAGAAATGTACCTTACGACCAGAAATATGAGTTTGCGTCTGAAATACTATTAAACTGATATTCTTCATGGAACAGAAAACCTTTGTCAGCAGGATTTAAAAAACAACTGAAGTGAATTCCGCGAGACTTTGTGGACGGCAGGTGAAGAGGACACGTCCTGTACCGTGGAGACATGTGGGCGTCGGCCTTGGTGTTCGAAGTCACAGACGGGGGGGGTACAATCTAAATGTTATCTACAGATTCACTGAGCTCTGTAAAATATCCTGCTGCACAACTCCAGGAAGATATATGGATATTATAATGCAGGTCTGTGTGTGCTCGATCATGTGTGAGTGTGTGTGTGCCTGTGAGTGTGTGTGTGTGTGAGTGTGTGTGTGTGTGTGTGTGTGCTGCAGAAGTCACGTAAATAAATAGAACCACAGGAGGAGGAGCTGTGCAGAGGGAAATTAATGACACCTGAGGTAGAATATTTTTTTCGCAGGATGACAAATACAGCTGAGTCAGCACATGTACTCAATGTATGTACACACACACACACACACACACACACGCACACACACACACACACACACACACATACACACGTACACACATACACAAAACACACACATGCAGCAAAAGAGGTGCTTTTATATGCACCTCTTTTGTACTGTCAGTGCATGTGTGTGTGTGTGTGTGTGTGTGTGTGTGTGTGTGGCTGTGTGTTTGTGTGTGTGTGTGTGTGTGTGTATGTGTGAGTGTGTGTAGATGGGCTAAGCAGGACGTGTCGTTCGGTGAGAAGCCACCGGGACCTACCCATTGTCTTAGAGGTCAGAGGTCACTCAGAGGAGAAGTGTGTATCTGGTATCTGTATCTGTGTGTGTGTATGTGTGTGTGTCTGTCTGAGTGTGTTTGTGTTTGTGTGTGTGTGTGTGTGAATTGTGTATATCTGAATTAAATTCATCTCCATTTTCAGTTTTAGGTTTTTAATTTTCCTGATCCCACTTTTAAATGTAGTTATTTTAGTTTGTTAATTGATTCTCATGTTAAACCTTCTTATTGACTTGTGAGTAAAGTTAAATGTAAATATTTCTGATGACAGATTCCTTGTGGTTCTAATGGAACTGTGACCTTTGACCCCTGAGTGGAACCTGCTGCTCGGTGTGACCTGACATCAGCTCACAGACACGTTCACGTTCTAATCAGAGCACAGACGTATAGAGAAGGAGACAGGCTGTACATTTTAATTTGAGACACTGGAGTGAGACGGACGGACTCACAGACGGAGCTAATATCCCCCCTCAGGACCCCCCCCCCCCCCCTCAGGACCCCCAGCAGGCGGCCGCCTCACTGCCTGATTGTCCATTTTATAGGAGTATTGATTCCCCATCACCTCCCTCCATCAATACACCTCAGCTCATCTCTCCCTCCTTAACATGCATGGAGGTCATGATAAAAGATCTAATGGATGGAAATCCTATTAGAGGAAGAGAGGGATGAAGGATGGATGGAGGAGGAGGAGCAGGAGGAGCAGGAGGAGCAGAAGGAGCAGAAGGAGCAGAAGGAGCCTCCTGCTTCTTCTTTTGTCTTCAGTGAAGCTGATCAATTCACTCGTATAATCATTTAGAGAAGTTCCCATGGAGCAGAGGAGGGTCGGAGGAGTGGAAGCAGCCGGTTGGACGGTGGAGATAAGAAGACGCTGAGTCATCGCTGTCAGGACGTTAAGAGGATTTCAGGAGATGGTTGATAAATAGATCATGTGACTGAGTCTGGAGCAGCAGCTGCTCCTGGTTCTTTGTCTCGTGGCCTCGTGTAGAGTTCCTCATGTTCTGTGTTGTGTGAGGAACACGAGGCTGAAGACAAGTGATGAAGGATGGAGCCGAGAAGATGTGTGTGTGTGTGTGTGTGATTCGTGGAACAACAAAATAAACGATGCAGCACAAACAACATTTTTCATCGTTGCTGGTACGAAGAAATAAAACGCACAAGATGAACGACTGTGTTAGAAAATATCATTTTAAAAACACTTCATCACACGAGGATGTTAAATGCTCAAATTCAAAGTTCAGTAGAAAGTTTACCACGTTCAAACTCTTTCTCCGTTCCTCATGCAAAGTTTCGGACTCAGAAATGAAGAAGAAAAGTTGTGCAGGTGCTTGACCTGATGGTGGCGCTGGACCAAAGGTCAGAGTATCACCACAGTTCTTACGGTTCAGCCTCTGGGGAACATGAACCAAACTTCACCAAGATCCATCCCACATCTGTTGAGACGTTTCAGTTTGGAGCTGAACTAAAAAGCTGCAGGAGAGACGTTGACTTTTCTCCCAAGATGCATTTCCTGAAGAGGCTGCAGCTCGTTGACATCACTTCCTGTTTGTATTGTGTGTCCTGCCCCTGATCACTCACACCTGTCTGCACTGCCCCTGCTCTTCCTGGTAGTCGACCCTGTGTAAACACGCTTGTTCCCTGCTGTTCTTTGCTCTGCAGCTTGTTTGCTCTTCACATTAAACTCTGCTTCAGTTCATCTCCATGGATTCTGCTGACTCGGCTCTGCTCTCGTGGTTCGGACGAGACTGACCTGAGATCAGCACAAACCACTCCAGCAGCTTCCTGTGAGTTTGGTTCACAGAAGCACTGATTCAAAATATTTAGCATGTTCCGATAACGAGGAGGTAAAACATCAAAGCATTTCATCCATTAGCTGAAACCCAAAAGTCATTTCTCTGAAACAAACAAAGGGAGTTTACATGTGAAACACTCAGACCTGCTCCCGGGAATCAAACACAGCAGGGGGTCATTCTTCAGAGGAGCAGCAGAGGGTGACTGTAAGTGATTGAAGGACTTCATAATTTCCAACTACACACACACACACACACACAGAAAATGAAAAGTAAATTCCTGGAGTTCTTACCTGATCCATAAAACATAAATTCCACTAAGTTTCTTGTAAATCAAACAAGGTGGAAACTTCCTCGGAGGTAAAAGATAAATCAACTTGAGCTGGGAGAGAAATCACCCTCCAGTGCATATGATGTATAAATATATGATGTATACATGTATGATGTATAAATATATGATGTATGCATGTGTGATGTATACTTAAGTGTATGAAACATTCAGATCTGGATGTTTTCACACGAGGACGACATCAGTTCTGCAGCTCTGATGGAAATAGGACATTGATTTCATGTGCTGCTGATAATTCTTCAGGAAACATAACACACACACACACACACACACACACACACACATTATCATTAGGCCGAGGCCTTGAAGGTCTCGTTGGGGACCGGGGGGGGGGGGGCACCGTGACCGGGGTCCATCAATCTAACGACCCCCCCGCCGGGACCCAGGCCTCGCTCCACTCGCAGAAGATTCATGTTCCTGATGTTTCCCCCGTGGTTAGCATGGAGGCTAATCTGTTAGCCCAGACCTCTACCTCTTCTCTTTCATTTCATCTCCTCATCCCTCTCTCTCTTTATCTCTCTCTTTCTCTCTCTCTCTCTCGCTCTCTATCTGGGTCTGAACAAGTTTCATTCGTTGTCTTTTCTTTAACTTTCGTTTCTTTACCATCCACTCCTGTTCTCTGTTTCCTTTCTTTACAACCCTCTTTTCCTTTGTGGCCTCTCTTCTCTTTCATTTCATCTCCTCATCCCTCTCTCTCTCTCTCTCTCTTTCTCTCTCCCGCTCTCTCTCTCTCTGTCTCTCTCTCCAATCTACTCCTGACTCCTCTGTTTCCTTTCTTCACATCCCTCTTTTCCTTTGTGGCCTCTCTTCTCTTTCATTCTTTCCTTCCCTGTCTTTTCTTTTCCTCCTCTCTTTCTTGTCATATGTTCCCTTTGTGTCTGTTCTCACTTCCTCTCCTTTCCCTTTTCCTTCTCTTCATTTCCCTTCTCTTCATCCACTCATCTTTAGCTTCCTGCCTTGTTTTCATTTATTTACCTTTACTTAGTTTTGTCCTCGTTTTATCTTGTTTCGTGTCCTCACCTCCTTTCCTCTTCGTTGGTTTCCTATCCTTCCTCATCATTTCCTTCCTTATCCTCTTTTTTCCTTCCTTTCCTTTCCATTCATGTCTTCTTTTCATTTCCCTTCTCTTCATCCACCTCATCTTTAACTTCCTGCCTTGTTTTTTATTTATTTGCCTTTACTTTTCTTCGTTTTATCTTGTTTCGTGTCCTCACCTCCTTTCCTCTTCGTTGGTTTCCTATCCTTCCTCATCATTTCCTTCCTTATCCTCTTTTTTCCTTCCTTTCCTTTCCGTTCAGGTCTTTTTTTTATTTCCTTTCCTATTGTGTGTCTTAGGCTCAATGAGCAGCATCATTATCTCAGGGTCAGAGTTCAACATCATTGTCACACTCGTACGCTTCGTATTTTATCTCCACGCAGCTGTCAGCCTCCCTCCTCTCCTTCACTTATACCTCCCTCTCTTCTTCCATCCTTCCTTCCTTCCTTCCTTTCCTAAACAGCTCATTTGCTCTCTGGGTATCGGAGCATCATTACCTCGACTCAGGGTCAACGCTGAGCGCTCATTAACTTCAGCTTCTTCTCTCTGATCGCTCTCCTCGGCCGTGAGGCTCTGACCATCCGTCCTTTTGAACGACAGCCGCTGCTCTCTCCGTTCTCATCTCCTCTCTCCTCTCTCCTCCTTCCCCCCCGCTCGCCTCTTTGTAGGTTAACCCGTGGTTGACCAGGGGGCCGAGCCCGTCGGGGCAGACAGCTCAGATTAGACAAAGGCCAGACGGCATTATGGGAACAGCTGAATTAAGCCCTATTAGAAAGAGTCACTGCTCCGTCTGCCTGGTCCTGGGCTCACACTTACACAGCAAATAATCTAGAAACAAATCACTGAGTCCAAACCAAAGGACCTGAGATCTGCTGCCTCGTCGGAAAAACCCTTTTCTCTACAAGGAAACTGGAACAGAAGGAAGTGAGGTGTGGAGGGAAAGTTTGAAGGAAGCTAGGAGAGGAGGAATGAGGAAGAAATAAAGAGTTTATTGCTCTCTCTACTTCCTGGGATTGGTCCAAAAAACACCACAGTTCAGTTTGATCCTCTTCTAGACTGGAATGTGTCTGAGGAACCGTTCACACCTGAACTTCAGGTTCACACTAAACTGAAGAGTCTGAAACAAACCAGGTGAGGAAGGTTCTTCAGCTCCTCCAGAGAACAAGAGTATTTACTGAACTCAAGATGAGATGGAAGATAAGACGCTGCAGTGCATTAGCAGCATTGTGGTAGAATAACCAGCACACGTACACACACACACACACACACACACACACACACACACACACACACACACACACACACACACACACACACACACACACACACACACACACACACACACACCCTGCTGGTTATGACAGGATGAGGAGATGAGGGAGAGCCGATCGATGAGTTGTGATGAAAAACCATCAATAAAGTTTAATCCTGTAAGAGCTGAGGCTCCTGCGCTCGCCTGCACCCGTCACTCACACGCTCGGCCTTTTATTCATCACAACAATCGCTGCTTTGTTCTGCTCGTCGCCCTCGACCCGCTGGAGCAGAACCAGTCGGAGCAGAACCAGTCGGTGCAGAACCAGTCGGTGCAGAACCAGTCGGTGCAGAACCAGTCGGTGCAGAACCAGTCGGTCCAGTTCAGCTCCGTCCTGCAGAGACTCGTGACTGAGGATCTCTGTGGTGATGAGGTTTGTCTCCGCCCTGGTGAAACAAAACCAGACACGGCTCCGGGCTCGTTGTGGTTTGGTGTCGTTCAGCTGCTTTATTCTCCAGGTGTGACACTGGATCGGCCTTTAGGTCATTATTGTTTTAGTCACATGTAGTTACAGCTGATTCACATGGTAAAATCAACGTCTACGTGACTGTTGGGCCTTTTAAATACAATCATAATGCGTTTAACTTTCTCTTTACTTTCTATTAATAAGATATTAAAGGTTCAGTGTGTAGAAATTAGTGACATCTAGTGGTAAAGTGTCAAGTTGCAGCTGAATACCTCTCACCCCCCCTTTCAAACACGGCCATTTTAGAAATATAACTCAAGATGAAACACTAAAATGTATTGTTTACCAGATGAAAAGAGAGATTCTGTTCAAACACGTTCCTACAGAACTGAAAACACTTTTTCACCTTTTGTTGTTTTGTTGTGTGTGTGTGTGTGTGTGTGTGTGTGTGTGTGTGTGTGTGTAAATGCATCAAACCTAAATGAAGCACGTAAGGATGTGGTAAACGTCCAGTTTTTATTTCCAAAGTGAAAACTCTGTTAATTTGTGTTTTCAGAGTTAACAAATAATAGAGTGTTTTTCTATTTCTTTGTCTATTTATCTGAACAACACTTCAGCCTCTGCTGTTGTTCCTGCGCTCATCAATCCACTGACTTACACTGAATATGAATCTTTACTGATGAATCCCCACCTTGGTCACGTGCACGCTCATCGTCTGCACGTGCACGAGGTGGAAACGAACCAGGCACCAGTTCACTGCTAATGGTCAAACACTCATTTGCTGCCCTGAGCGTCACTGACACAGACAGAGGAAGGTATGGAGGAGAGGAGGAGGTGGTGGGAGGAGAAGACGTCTTCCATCGCTCTTCCCCTGGGTTCCTCAGCTCCTCACACACGAGTGGATACAAACACACAGGAGAAGGTACGGACGTGACTCGTGCACAGGAAGCTCTCAGTGCAGCTGCAGTTCACTCGGGGAACCTGAGTGGCTGCTTGACTCGACCCCAAGTGTGAACATTTAATCAGCTTAGCGTAGCATCGCTGCTGCAGCTCCACCCGCCCAGCAGCGCTAAGCCATTCCCACTGACCCACACTGATCTCTGCTCTCTCTCTCTGCCTCCGCTCACGCACCGGGCACTCAAACATACTGTATATAATGTATCCGTGCACTCTGTGAACCACACACACACACACACACACACACACACACACACACACATCCACCCGCACACAGACAGCTGACACAGCTAAAAGCCGGCAGAGCTTATGGGGGCAGAAAACACGGCGGACACGCTCAATCCTATTTAGCCGATGCTTTTAGTAATGTAAAGTGCATGAGAGTGCACGTGAGAGCCGGGTACGTGAAGCGCTGTGGGAGCTCAGGACACGTTACCAAACCCAGCTCAGGTTAGAGTGCATTAGAGCGAGAGAGAGAGAGAGAACATGAGTCCACACAGAGAGGGAGGCAGGGTTATTAATTCAAGTGGGCCTAATTGTGTGTGTGTCTGTGTGTGTGTGTGTGTGTGTGTGTGTGTGTGTGTGTGTGTGTGTGTGTGTGTGTGTGTGTGTGTCTCAGGGACATATTTCAGACTGAAGACCAGTTGATTAGGGACGTCTTCTCCAAGCCGGGACAAAGAATGTGTCCCAGATTATGCAAAGGCACATTTTTGGGTCAGTGGCTTATGTTAGACTACACACCTCCAGGAAATGAATGAAAGTCTATGTAATACCACAACATGTGACAATGTGTGTGTGTGTGTGTGTGTGCGTGTGTGTGTGTGTGTTAATGCATCAAACCTAAATGAAGCACGTGAGGATGCCAGAGAGAGGATGTGGTAAACGGCATTCTCTCTAACCGGGTGTAACAAGGTTTTCTGTGCATTCAGGATCTTTCCTGTTTCGCTTCCCCTGTGAAAATGTTATTATCCATCGCCTCCTTTTTATGATTCATTTCTTTACTTCTCAGGTTTTCCCTCTTAACGTGATCAGAGGCTGAAGCTCTGTCTCCGTCCTGATAAACCCTGAGTCTGTGAAAACACCAGAGACATCAGAGACGGGAAACAAAGACGAGAACACGTGTTCTATAGACATGTTGCAAAGCTGTCGATTAATCAAACCCAAGCCGAGTCGTCAGCGTCTGGGACGAACACACGAACACACGAACACTCGCTCTGCAGCAGAAACTAGGCCAGTGATGAAAGAGGTTTCTGTCAGCCAGGATTTGTTTCCCCTGAGAGATTAAGAATTAAGAAAAACAGCTTTATTCTCTGTTGTATTTTACCCAGGAGCTTGTAAAACAGATCTGGGACGAGGAGCAGAAACTCGGCAGGAAACAAATACCGACAGTTGTTTTGCTTCCGTGAAGAACGAGAGACAAAACTCTTAAGATCACTGCTGCAGAGACTCGGCAGGAAATACATCACAACTCATAACAACTAATCTTAAAGAGCTCATCATCAGGAAATATCTCATCAGATCACACAGGCTCGTACCTGAGATCTATCAGTGGAACCAGAACGTTCTGGTTCTCTGCGGTGGAACCAGAACCTTCATTTCTACATTTAGAGTTCAAACCTTCCTCTTTGTGTAAGTTGAAAACCTCCGAGCGGCTCAGGTGAAATGTCTCTGAGGCCGAAGGAGGACGCAGAGATCAGGTCGTCTGAAGGGAAACACAGCTGAGGAGTGTCTGTGGATCGGGTTGGTTTAACAAGGAGCCACAATAAAGTGACATAACAATATTATGAATATAAAAAGCATCAGCTTCCCTTTGGAATAAATGAGGTAAACACTTCAGTGACAGAGGAGAACACAGGTTTGTTTTGAAGGAACCAGATCTTTCCGGAGGGAGATGCAGAGCGGCAGAAGTCCGGGAGGAAGCTGAGCCCGGATCCATCGACCTGTCCTCCCTGCTCGGTTGTGTACTCGCTGTGTTTGTGGTTGTGTGCACGCAGGCCGAGCTGATCAATCCTCATCCCGTGTCACGCAAAGAGAAATGTCAAGATCCATCGCTCGCTCGCTCGCTGCTTCCTGCACCTGACACAGCGAGAGGAGGAGGAGGAGAGGGAGAGGTAGCGTGAGAAGGAGACGGAGCGGGCACGCAATCACCACCACCCCCTGCGTGTGTGTGTCTGCTGCACTGCTTTTCACACACCAACACACACCAACACACACACACACACACACAAATATTATATCAACCTCACTCTCTCTCTCTCTCTCTCTCTCTCTCTCTCAGCTGGAGATAAAACTCCAGAGGAAAAAAACACATGTGCTGAAGTGCTCTAAAGATTTCCTTTCCCCGAACTACCTTCGCACACACATGCACACACACACACACACACACACACACACACACACACACACACACACGCACACGCACACGCACACACACACACACACACACACACACACACACACACACACACACACAGGCGGTTTCCTGTGTATTTCCCTCCTGTGGGTCTCTCAGGGCCAGTGAGGGATCTCAGAGCTGTCAGGACCACTGAGCTCCCTGAAGACCATCTATCATGCAAGATGTTCAGAGGAGAGGAAGAAAGAGAAGGAGGGAGGAGAGAAGAGAGCCGAGAGGAGAGAGGGAATGGAAGGGAAGTGGAGGGGAAGACGAGAAGAAAAGAGAAGATGAGATGAGGAAGAAGGGGAGAGAGATAAGGGAAGGGGTGTCAGAGGAAGAGGAGTGGAAGAGAAAAGAGGAGCAGACATAACTAAGAAGAAGAAGAAGAAGAAGAAGAAGAAGAAGAAGAAGAAGAAGAAGAAGAAGAAGAAGAAGAAGAAGAAGAAGAAGAAGAAGAAGAAGAAGAAGAAGAAGAAGAAGAAGAAGAAGAAGAAGAAGAAGAAGAAGAAGAAGAAGAAGAAGATTTTTTTACATTTATTTCCTGCAAACTAACTCTGACCCTAACAATAATTACAACTTCCTTAACGCTGACCATTACCTTATTCTAACCTCAGTTCTACCTTAACTTAACCTTAACTTAACCTAAACTTAACCTTAACTCAACCTTAACTTAACCTAAACTTAACCTTAACTTAACCTTCCCCTCACCTGACACACGTCTTTACATCCAAATCTAAATGATTTATAAGAACAGTGGGTCCTCATAGTGTGGCTAACAGTTTAGTTCCCCACGACATGTCATGACCTCACAAGTGTGCTGCTGGTTTTCAGATCCCCCCCCAACCCCCCCCCACACACACACACACACACACACACACACACAGGGCTTGCTTAGACCTGCCCTGTTGCGTGACAGAGCTTGACATGTTTCAGCTTCAGAGGAGTTCACTCATTCTAGGAAAAGCGAGTGTGTGTTTGAAAGTATGTGTGTGTCTGTGTGCATGAGTGTGTGTCTGTGTGCATGAGTGTGTGTCTGTGTGCATGAGTGTGGGTGTGTGTGTGTGCGTGTGTGAGCTCAGAGGGACTGTGTGACAGACCAAACACTCTTCAGAGATACAAGGTGGCACATCTCTGACTGTTTGCGTGCCTCAGTTCACCTCTCTGCAGAATGTGTGGCCTGCGATGTGTGTGTGTGTGTGTGTGTGTGTGTGTGTGTGTGTGTGTGTGTCTGTCTGTCTGTGTGTGTCAGGGTCAGTGTTTACACTCAGTTGCTCCTGGACATGTTTTTTACGCTCACACTCTCGATCACGGTACAATATTTATCCCTCTTCCTCCTGTGAGAAGCAGCTGAAGTGACTCCTCGTCCTCGCTCTCTCTTCACAGACTTTGTGTTTCATCTTAACTCCGTGTGACACATTTTATTATTCTGAGGAAACAATGGCCCCTTTTGAAATTCAATTAGTTGACGTTCTGGGACAGTTTTATTATGAAATACAAACATTTTTTCCCTCAAATCCATGAAACTCCATGAAGAATTCTTTATATTTGTCATTTTCTCTCTGAATTTGCAGATAAACGTTGGTTTTTAAACGTCTTTTTCACTGATCAACAGTTCAGATCCCTCTTGAACTCACTGGACCTGATTTCAGATTAAGATGCTGACTAACACTAACACTCACCAAAGTAAGAGCACGCCATCAGGGAGCTTAGTGGGATTAAAGCGACGTTTTGTCCTATTACAAGTCAGCGTAGCATCAGAATGAACCTGAAGCTGTTATTTGAAGGTAAATCTGTTGCTTGATGTTTCTTTAACCAACTAGTTTTAGTCTAAACTTCCCCAGAATGATGAAATGAGTCACTATGATGTCATCTGGAGTTTGTAAATAGAAACTTCACCCTTCAGTTCTAACTTTTATAAATATCTCTGTCACTAATGTGTGTTCAGGGGCTTGTTTCAGTATCGGCTGTGACCGAAGCCTCGGAGCTCTCGCTTATCACACTCTGGGTTATTTCACGAACTAATGACGGAGGGAGCTGCCGACACTGTGCAGAGATTAACGCCTCATAACTGGTTTATGTATTTAGGTCAGAAAATGTGAACAGTGTGAAAATGCTGATGGGTGAGGAAAAGGATTTCACACGGTATTTAAATAAACTGCCTGTGGCACTTTGAGGACGAGACGCCGGGTTCGAGCGTCTGAGTCCATGAGCTGCACGAAGGAGACGGGGGGGTCGATCGGCTTGGAAGGAGTTTGTCCACAAAAAAACAATGTTACCACTGTGGTAAGGTCCAGTATCACAAAGACAAACTGGAAACCATTAGGCCAACACCTCAGCCAGGGACAATTCAAGTCTTTCAGGTTTTATATCTCAGCATAAAAGCGTTTTCAGAGATCGTCCATTTTGTCCGAATCAAGGCCGACATTCAACGAGTTCTCTCATCTTCTCCGTCCAGCTTCATGAAGGCTGAGTGGAAATCTGCTCAGGAGTTTCTGCATTAACCTGCAGACTGACCGACCGACCAACCAACCAACCAACCAACCAACCAACCAACCAACCAACCAACAAACCAACCAACCAACCAACCAACCAAAAAAACAACCAACCAACCAACAAACCAACCAACCAACCAACCAACCAACCAACAAACCAACCAACCAACCAACCAACCAACCAACCAACCATTCAACCAATCAACCAACCAACTAACAAACCAACCAACCAACCAACCAACCAACCAACCAACAAACCAACCAACCAACCAACCAACCAACCAAAAAAACAACCAACCAACCAACCAACAAACCAACCAACCAACCAACCAACCAACCAACCAACCAACAAACCAACCAACCAACCAACCAACCAACCAACCAACCAACCATTCAACCAATCAACCAACCAACTAACAAACCAACCAACCAACCAACCAACCAACCAACCAACCATTCAACCAATCAACCAACCAACCAACCATTCAACCAATCAACCAATCAACCCACCAACCGACCATTTAGTCAACCAACCAATTTACCAACCAACCAACCATTCAATAAACCAACTAACCAACCGACCGACCGACCAACCAAACAATCAACCAATCAACCAATCAACCAACTAACCAACCAACCAACCAACCAACCAACCAACCGACCAACCAACTAACCAACTAACCAACCAACCAACCAACCAACCAAGCAACTAACCAGCCCAAAATTCAATTGACCTTAAACTTTCCATACCAGACAATTTAGTTATAAATGAAGAATTTACCAAAACGTTTCTAAAGTTGCAAAGTGAAGGAACATTTTTTGTTGTCAAGTGTAAAAAAAGCTCAAGAAAAGTCTGGATGAAGCTGAAAAAATTGAATAAAGAGAAGAAGAGGACGGTGAAATGAGCACTGTCAGTGTGTGTGTCTGTGTGTGTGAGTGTGTGTGTCTGTGTGTGTCAGTGTGAGTGTCTGTGTGTGTCAGTGTGTGTGTCTGTGTGAGAGTGTGAGTGTGTGTCTTAGAGAGAAAAGAAATAAAGAAAGAATCAGTTCCATGAAGAATTCCAGCCAGTAAATAATACAGATCCTGCATCTTCAGGTCTGTGTTGTGTGAAAGAGGACGTGCTGGGTGCTGGGAGTCAGCCAGAGGACAGAGGACAGAGGACAGAGGACAGAGGACAGAGGACAGAGGACAGAGGACAGAGGACAGAGGACAGAGGACAGAGGACAGAGGACAGAGGACAGAGGACGTCCGGAAAGACGTCCACAGCAGCAGCACTTCTCTGAAAGATCCTTTCCTACCCGCTGGCCCGAGTGAAGAGGGTTTGGACCTGGACCGGTTCTGAAACCACGGAGCTGCGACTTTCACACACAGTGGGCACGACAACGAAGAACGAACATGATTCAATTCAGTCAAATGGTCGCATCACAGCACACGGCTCATATGTTTAAATAAAAACAGTGGCAGCATTAGTAGAATAATAAATGTTACTGGTGCAACTCAAAGCTTTGATGTCAAATGTTAAAACACTGACGAGGATGAGAACATTTAAAAACTTTGAACTTTAATAAACCAGCAACTGTTTCAACACAACTTTCTTGTCAACTAAGTTAAATTAAGTTTTCTGTACAATAAGAAAAACTGCAAATCAAAAAGAATGTGGACCCGCTGGACGATTCTACTCTCAGACCTCAGCTTCATAGACCAAAAGTAAAATACTAATATAATAATAAAAGGATTCAGATGGTTTGGTGGACATTCGGCTTCTTTCGAACATTAGAAACATTATCGTTTCAAGATGCGTTTCATTTGAAGAGTAATAAACGTTCTTCTCACCCGACACACTTACAGATGTTGGTGGTTTTATATCATCGGACTTCAGTTTAGGTCGTAGTGTTTTCTCGCTCCTGGATCAGGACTCAGAAGTTCTGGAGTCTGAATTAAATTTCATGCTCGACCACCGAACTGCAGCGGAGATCCTTCAACCTTCACCGACTGACCTCTGACCCATGTTTCTGTAAACTGCATCAATTCAGTTTTGATGAAAACTTTCTTTGAATTCCCTGATTTAAACTTCGATGAGTTCCAGCCCTCAGAGTGAGAACGTGTCAACGAGCTGACCTCCATCTCTCGCCGTCTGATCCCTCGCCGCCGCCGCCCTCAGTCGTGTATAATGAGGCCGTTCAGTCGCCAAACTCTTGATTCCTCATAATCTCCAGATCACACAACAAAGCAGCGTGGATCCAGACTGTCACAAACCCTGATCTGGTCTGCATACAGATGAAGGCGGTAAAACCGTTCTGCCCTTCTGGTTGTAATTAGCGAGGAGCTAAGTTGTAGCGGCCACACAGAGCACGCCGCCGCCTGCTGCATATCAAACAGCTGCAGCGCTCCGACACAGATCCCGGCTCACAGGTCGGATCAGAACACAGGAGGCAGGTGGATGCTGGGGGGGGGGGGGGCGCTCGCTCAGCCGACGCCGTGTGAACAAACTGGAAACGCTCCCGTGAAGCTTCACGCTGGTTTCTCAGCTTTGAAAAGAGAAATCTGGCTTCAAACTTTGTACGAATCCACGAGCGGCGGACGTGGAGAGAATGGAGAAACATTTCCAGACGGAATCTCAGGTGGAACTGAAGAAACAGAGCAGGTCGATAAAAGCTTTACGGATGTTTTTACAGTCCACAGCGAACACTGTGAATAACGAACTTTAAAGAAGTTACGGTTACAGTTATAAACTAGTTGAAAATAAAAAGTTCTCAGCAGCAACATTCAGTGTCTGAAAGTACTAAGGTGACTGTAAACTCGTAGACAGTAAATAAAGCGCCTCCATCGCCCCCTGGTGGCTGGCTGCGGTAAAGGTTATAAACCCCTCCTCCTCCATGTTGTCAGATGGGAGATATACCAAACAAAAAATAATCAAAGAAGACGTTAAAAAGATATTTGTCAAAGCTGTTTTCTGTCGTTTCAGGTCGTTCTCATCTCACTGATGTTTGTTCAACTGTAAATAGTTATTATATAAAACAGGTTATATACAAGCGGGCTGAGACCTCCTGATTGACAGCTGATAGGTCGAAGGGCAGCGTTTGTTTCTGTGCAGCTGGAGCAGGTGGAGGAGGTGGAGGAGGTGGAGGAGGTGGAGGAGGTGGAGGAGGTGGAGCTCTGTTGTCTGTATTCAGTCTGTGGTGGGAATGAACGTCTGTGTTATACTGACTAGTGAGAGAAATAGTCGTAGTACAGATGTGAATATAGTTGTATGTTAGTAAAACATGTGGACGGATGATGTGTGAATATCTGCAATACTCCAGCACCTGTTCTCCATCGGTGTATATGAATGACAGTGACCCGAGCTGCCCTGTAGCCTCTCGTCACCGTGACTCATCCACCTGAGTGTGACTCGTCTATCGAGTGGTCAGAAGGTGATGAGGAGCAGCAGTGACCCAGCAGATGACTCAGGTGCATCAGGGTCAGAGCTGCAGCTCATAAAGCTGGTTACAGGCGAGATGGAAGAGGATGAGCAGGTAATACTCTCTCACACACAGGAGTTCAGCTGAGGATGGAGGAGGTGTTGAACCAGAACCACAGCGAGTCGGCAGGAGGAGCAGGTTCATGTCCGACGGCTCAGGTGAGAAGATTAACAACGATATTGAACCCAAGAGCTTCACAGGTTCACAGGTTCACCGGAGGTAACGTGTTCCTGAACCTCGCATGAACTCACACACTGAGCTGGACTCGCTGGGTTGTTTCTTGTGTGTGTTCAACGTTGCCAGTGCGTCAGTCGGGCCGCGACTGGGAACAGCTGCTACCACAGAGGGCGAGCGAGGGAAAGTCACAGGGAACAAGTGCTCTCTCTCTTTTTCCACGTCCGACCTCGCCCTGCGCACAGCTCCGAAATAAAACCAGGGGAAAAATGTAGGATTCCATGTGAGGGAAGTTCCCAGAGTCGTGTCAGTCTGTGAAAACATGAACATGTGGGTGGAGAGACACGTGTGTGTGTGTGTGTGTGTGTGTGTGTGTGTGTGTGTGTGTGTGTGTGTGTGTCCAAGGATCTGTCTAAAGAGAAACTTGGATCCACTTTTACTACAGTGAGTCTGAGTTTCACAGTTAGAAGCAGAAAAGCAGGTGGTCAAGTTTGAACTGAGAACACGTCAAGTTCGATCTAAGATCTCAGAGAAACAGTAACTGTAATCTGATCAATACAGAGAGGAAGAGATTACAATCTCATGCTCAGTAATCAGATTACAGTTTCTAATCCCAGTCCTGCTAATAGGCCTAGGAGCATGACACTATGACATGTATTCCCCTCTTGAACTTGGTGAACACGTTAATTCCTTAATAAAATGAATTTATCTGTCGCTGAGACCTCAGCAAAAACATGCAGACAGAAATTTTTTAAAAATAACTGAAAATAATCAGGAGCAGAAAAACGAAAACAGAATCTAAGAGAAGCTGAATAATGAGAATTCAGAGAGAAGTGGAAATGTGCGTGAGAACTGAGACAAACAGAAAGTTGGACGGTTTCTAACGACAGTTTGTTACAACACGTGTTCCCTCCTCATTCTGAACCTTTTGGTTCTGGTTCATCGTCCGTGTATTTAAAGAATGAAACACAAAGTGTGTTTGTCCTGCGTCTGTTTGTGAGTCCGTGTGCGTGCAGAGAGGCAGAAAGATATTTTTGCTCCACATTCCACTTTGACAACATCATTAGCAAGAAGGACAACACACACACACACACACACACACACACACACACACACGCACGCACGCACGCACGCACGCACGCACGCACGCACGCACGCACGCACGCACGCACGCACACACACACACACACACACACACACACACACACACACACACACACAAACACAGTGCAGAGACAGAACAACAGATTTGAAGCTCTTTATGTGCAACTATCAAAACTTTGTGGATGATGCTCGACCCTGAACTCTTATATAACCTTCCCTCCTTAGTATTTATAAATATATGTAATATTATATTTAATCTTTCTTCTGCTTTCAGACAAACTCAACTTTAAATTAAAGAATTGGAGCCTGAACAAGAATTAAATAGAAGAAGTAAATATTGTGATACTGAAAAATATATCAAATAAGAAACGCTTCTGACAAAGAAATGTAAATGATGATGATTATTATAGAATAATTAGTAAACAGAATACGCATATAAAAAAAGAAAACACAAATACAACCAAATATATAGAACTGGAATTACAACTATAAACGTTAATCTTTTTCTTTTCTGCATTGTTTATTATGGAGAATAAAAGTTTCCATACCAGCCACCATGAACACGGACACTCACATGCACTCTGCAGTCCCAGAGTCGAAATATATGATCATATCTACACATAAAATATAATTTTATGTTTAAACTTTGGTCGTCTCAAGACAGACACTTCAACACTGCTGACAGGAGAAATAATGAGAATTAATTCCTGAGGAGCAGAATGTTTAAAGAGACGAGTTTTATTAATTTAAGCAAAAACAATAAAAAGGAGCAGAGAGACCGAATGTCTTCATTTGATTATTTTAAGAGATGACATTAATAAATGACATTTACCAGGAATTAACTGCCATCTAATTGACATTGAGGAAAAATGGGGGAAGTAGAAGCTTAATAAGAAAGGTCCCGGTTTCTAACACACACACACACACACACACACACACACACACACACACACACACACACACACACACACACTCACACAGAGCACAGGCGGGTCATGATAATTAACCCTATATTCAGAACTGGGTCCTCGTGTTATCACTGAGTAATTGCAGACTTCTAATCCTCATTTAGAGTAATTAATCAAATGTGAACACAGAGCTGCTGCCAATTATGACACATAATGAGAGCTCATTTAGGATTCATAAAAACACAGCCAATCAGTCATCCTCTTCATCACCTGGAGCCTCATCTTCATCACCATCCTCCTGCTCCTCACCATCATCCATAATCCTCACTGTCCTCCTCTTCATCACTGTTTGAGCACATACCTCCAACGTGATAAACATTTAATATAATAATATATTTGATGTGATTTACTGTATAATATCTATATTATAGGGCTGGGCAAGTTCACTCGTTTTAATCGAGTTAACTCAAGTGATGAGTTAACTCGATTGTTTATCCGCCAATTATTTTCTTTTTTCCTGTTCTGCAGCAGTCAGCAACAGACTTTCACAAAATAAAAGCCTGACTTTCACAATAAAACAATAAATAATCAAACCTGAGTGAATGCGAGATAAAATAATTAATCGAGTTAACTCATCACTTGAGTTAACTCAAGTTAACTCCATTGAAACGAGTTAACTTGCCCAGCCCTACTATATTATAATATCTCCCACTTCACATGGTGGTTTATGCAGTGGTAAGAAAGAGCTGAACCCTCAACTCACCATGAATGAATGAAACCAGCTTTTGTTTGTTTGATTTTTCAAATGAAAACCAGAAGTAAAGGACGTGTCTGTCCCCAAACCTCACGTCACCAGACTCATGCTACAGAAGTGCGTTGTGTCTTCTGTGAGGACGCACATCAAATGTGAGGCGAAGCTAATGAAGCGTAAAACAAAGAGAAAAGAAAACATGCAAAGAAGAAGAATCCGAGTGTGATGAGGAACTCAACAGGTTCCTGCTGGTTTGATGAGCCTCACCGACGTCTCGCTGCGTCTCTGCAAACTCCAATCAGCCGGTGTCTCTGCAGCTGCAGCTCTTATCCTCCATCCCAGCGTGCTGCAGGTCAGAGCCTCTGTGTGAAGATCACATCTCTCTACGAGGAGGAGGAGGCCACAGTCGTCGGCTGCCTCATCACTTATTAAAGACCCTGTCTGTGGATGAGTGAGATGAAAGCCGGGCACCTCGGAGGCTCCGTCGATCCTCAGCCTCGATCGATGGAAAAGTTCTTCAACTTTTGACTCCGGTGCAATTCGATAGGAAATATTGACACTTAAGGAGGCAACAACGCACAAAGCAGCAGCAGCAGCGAAGCAACACAACAACACTTTCAGCCTGGAGCTCGTGTCCTGAGGTGATAACGACCCCGTGCCTCATTTTCACGCTTCTCTCTCTTGATTCCTTCGCTGCTCGTGTTGAATGATAAATAAATACACAGACGTGGGCTGTCAGCTCCTGCTTCTATAAAACCAGTGAGGTCGTCTGCAGATTGAATCTAAACTGTGACCCTGTGAATCTCTGCTGGCACCCGAAGGAAACGGCTCGTCTGAAACCAACGAAGAAGAAAATACAAACCCAGGCAGAGGCAGTGACCTCATCGCCTTTCGGTTTATCGATCTCCAGAAGCTGCTGCTGAGCTGAAAGTGTAAACACCTGCAAACTTTCACCGGCGTCCAGAAGCTCCAGCGAGCTGCCAACTTCTCCACTGATTGAGCCGCCCCCCCAACCTCTGGTGTTCATCACGCTGGGTATCGGACCGACTGGAACTCCTTCAGCCAATCAGGAGCTGACCTGGGACACGGCGACGCCCTCACGTGTTCAGACAAAGGCTTTTAGAAACGGAGGCAAGAGCAGCAGCCAAAAATCTAACTGGACAGGAAAGAAACAGTTTCATGAACTGGATTCAAGTCCTGACAGATTTCGATGATTGATCAAAACTCAGATTTAATAAATCACTTCATGATTCTCACATTCACAGACTGGTTCTATTGTAACTTTGGAACTGAACTCAGATATTCCTCCTCTGGATCTGATGAAACAGTGAATCGCTCATCTACGCTCATCAAAATTTTATTAAACTGTTTTACTCTGATTTCAAATCAAAATCTAGAAATTAGTACATAAAGCATTAAGTACTCAAAAGGCACTTCTGGCAAGAATGAGTGTTATAATATGGGAAATATATTTAAGTGTGTATTTACAGACGTCAGTATTCATGATTGAAAATCAACAATTACTATACATGTCCCACTGTGTGCATTCCATCAAATTGTTCTTTCTTTTTTTTTTCTCTCATGAAAATCAACATATAAGTTAACAGTTAAAGTTAAGAAATGAAAAACGTTAGTGATTCTCTCAGCTCTTCAGAAAACCCTCATGTTTCAGACGGTTGTTTCAAACGATGTGTAGGTTTAAATTCAGCCTAATGAGTAAAAACCAAACTTATCAGATGTAACTTGCACTTTGACTTTTGTAGTTTGGTCAACGTCCCGTCTGCTAACATGGAGGAGATGGGGTTTCTGACCTGTTCTGCAGGAGCTGTCAAATTGTCGTCCATCTTTATTTACTGTGGTTCAGTCCGGCTGTGATGGGACCATTAAACCCTGAGGACTGGTTTCACATCACAGACGATTCAGTCCAACGACAGACAAACGTTTGTTTCTCTTCTCATTCTAATGTTCCGTCTGTTTCTCAAACCAACAATCAACAATCTCATCTTCCTTCTCCTTCACCCAGCCGCCGCATCGCTGCTATTAAATATTTGTGATGATGAAAGAAAGACAGAATTTCTAAAACACTGGCACTGAATAAGTTCTGCATTCGGTTTCAAAGCTCTCGTCTGTGAAATTGATATTCAGCCATAACGTGCCTCTGTGCAGAGAGAAGCTTCTTCTGGAATCATCCCACTGGGACGTGTGTTCTCTGGTTTCAGAGTCAGCTGAGCTCTGCTGCAAACCAGAACCTGAAGAGACACCAGAGTCTGAGAGAAACAGGAACCTCAGAGTCACAGATCCGCCTCCAGTGGAGGAGCAGGACGTCTGCAGTCACACAGGGAACATCTCCCACTCTCTGACTAAGTGAGTAACAGATTGATTAGGCCACTGCTCGTCGATTAATGTGTGTGTGTGTGTGTGTGTGTGTGTGTGTGTGTGTGTGTGTGTGTGTGTGTGTGTGTGTGTGTGTGTGTGTGCGTGGACATCAAGGGGAATCCCTTTAGGTCGAGTGAGCGGCTGGAGTCAGAATGAAGCTAATGAGATTAGTCAGAAAGTCGGGAATTAAATGTGCACACTGAGCTCATTGGAAGCTAATTTAATCAGAGGTCCTTGAACGCAGCGCGGCGCTCGGGACAGATCAGCCGCTCGGCCGCCTGATAAGACGCCGCAGCACAACGAGGTCGTTGACTGAGGGCCGGGCGAGGACACGTCACATGTCGGAGGAGAGAGAGGGACGAGCTGACGTCTGCAGCACCTGAACTGAAAACTAGACTTCATCACAGATTCATGCAGATTCTGAGTTCACTGAGTAAAAAACAACATTTTGCAGCAACATGTGCAAAACCCATGAGCCTGAGCTGCTGGTGCTCCCATCAAACAAACTCCTGATTCAGACGTTTGAAATGAAAACCGAGGCAAGATCTGCTTCGGGTTCTTTACAGAAATGTTGTTTTTCTTTCTGTCTTTATGAGATAAGTGAAGTTCACACAGGGAAACGTGCAGAACACAGACAAAGACCAGTTGGTATAATCCCAGTTTGAGCTGCTGGCGTGGACAGACACAGCAGATCCAACGTTTCTCCAGAACTCTTCATCTTATCGGCTTCAGACTAGTTCCGTTCACTTTGCGTGTTCTTCTTCTATTGTTTAATTCTGTCTCTACTTCCTGTGATTGGTCCAAAAGTCCAAACAACAAGGTGTGAAAGCACCTTTGTTGCCTGAACTCAACCAGGACTTAAATATATGGTTCATAAAGGTGATACATGAGAAAACATTTCTATGAGTCATTTCAGGAACAGTTCTATGATGATGGAATAGAATTGGACCAAATGAGAAAGGGACCAAAGCCAGAGAAGGAGGGATGGACGGAGAGTGAGAGGAGGGTGAAGAGGGAGATGACAAAACAGCAGGAAAGCAGGAACGTATGGAAAGAAAAAAGAGGAGGAGAAGATAGAGGGAGAGAAGGAGAAAGAGGAGAAGGACATCTGCCGTTAGCGGCGGGGTTTGAGTCCTCGCCAGAGATGAGATCAGAGATAAAAACACTGAGCAGGCTGAAACTCACAGGTGAGACTCTGCAGGTCACTGGCTTCACACATCCTCACCAACACTCACTTCTTATATCATTTACATTCAAAATTATATTTTATTTGTATTTCTTCAACTATGATGTATTATGTTTTTACTGTCCTTTGGTTGTAACATTACACCTGTAAAGCACGAAGTTGATTTAAATGTCCTATAAATAAAATTGACATCGAACTTTACACAGATTTTAACTTGTTGTCGCTCAGAGACAAGAAAAGTTTCAAAGTGAATGTAAATGTGAACGAGTCTCCGATCATCCTGTAGAAATAAAATTAAATACAATAAACCGCTTGTTTCCACCTTGACCTTAATACGTGAAGTGCCTCGAGACAGTGTGAGCTGTGATCTGATAATAAACACATTGAATTGTTAAATAAGTCTCAGTAAAGGTTTGTACTAAACTTAAAGAATTAAAGATGTTTCAGGGATTGTGTGATGACGAGGATGGTTTAGAAAGTTCAGGGACATACGGACGTAAACGTGCTGAAGAATAATTTCCTATTTCTCTACCGACCATTTTGCCTTTTGCACCTTTTCTTCAGTCTGTTCTGATCACGTCCACATGCTCAGAGACATTAAACCAGTTCAATTAAAACACGATGTTAAATTTCCTCCACATCGAACGTTGCCACGTGTTCCTCTTCGTGTCGGCAGGACTCTGAAAGGAAGAGAGACATGTTTCCACGCTGCTGATGCTGGATTATTAAATGTCTGTGTTGCCGTATTTCTAAAGACTCATTAACTGTGACCGTGTTAAAACCAGCAGGCCGATTAATTTGGCCTGTGACAGCTCAGCGCCTCGTCCTCTCAGAGGTTGTTGATTGGTTTGACTTCTTTCTAGTGATGTCACCATGTTTCCAGATCTCAGGCGTTAGCTTCATGTGCTGAACATTATAATAACTCATAAAACTATGAGAGTTGCAGCTCATAAGTCATGAAAACAAGCTGCATAACATCACCAAGGAAGGAAGGAAGTGAACCAACACACTGCACCTTTCCAAGGTCACTTATACAAGAGGCTGAGAGGCATGATTGAGCCACTGCTGTAAATTATGCTCATATTATTTAACAAAATGTGACCCAGTGGTGTCGTGAACACGTTTCTCCAGCGAGGAACCAGTTAAAAATGCACCAGGCTCTGCTTTTAAATGTTAACAGAGAATATAAAACTCCCCACAGCCTCAAGAAATATAATAAATATGTCTCTTTGTGTGAAGCAGAGACAAAGAGAAGGAGAAGGATTTTTTATTATTCTTTTGAGGATACAAAACTCATTACTCCTGATCCCTCAAAGGCAACACAAACACATCGGAACACGCAGCCTGTGTTTGTGTGCATGTGTGTGTGTGTGTGTGTGTATGTGTGTGTGTGTGTGTGTGTGCACAAGCACCTGCACACATGTGGCCAGATGTACGTGTGCCACGAGATCCAGCAGATTAACATCACCTGTGAGTCTGCTGCCTCAAAGCTCGGCCTGTCAACCCACAATTACAGCTCCCCGGCCGCCCATAAACCTCCCAGCGTGAAAGGAAAGGTGAGATCGTCTGAGAGTCGGAGGCTCGGGAGGAAACGGCTCCTCGCTCTCCTTCTCCCTCTCTCTCCTTCTCCCTCTCTCTCCTTCTCCCTCACTCGTCCTTATAATATCAGGCAGATTTCACATCTTTCATATAAAGTGCCCTTGACCTTCAGGCGATATGAGGGGCTTGATAGAGCATCGTAATGGGGCTCTATAACTTTCCGTGTGGTTGAGCAGGCAGAGCACTGCAGGCTAGCGCCGCAGCTCGCTACAGATTAGCTGTTAAAGTCTGTTGCCATAACTCGTCGAGCCCGTAAAACACATAAAACACGGCAGGTCAGGTGCAAAGTCAGGAAGCTGGAGCCGAAACGGGAGGAAAATCAAAGTCACTTAGTCGACTGGTGAATCTCAGGAGGTAATAGAATTGTTCAAGGACACGGTCGGTGTTATTCTATCATATAAACAGAAAGTACAGTTTTATATACGAAAGATTTTAACAAACGTTACTTGAATAGAATTAAACAGAGCATGATTTTGGACTATTTAATACGCATTTGGTACAAAGGTATTTCTATGTTAATTAAACAATATATCAGTAAAAAAAGAAGAGGAATAAGATTGTGGGGCTTTTGAAGTACAGACAATCTAACACATACACCTGAGTATCATCAGCGTAGCGGTGGATAATCAGGTGTAGTCAAGGTGGTGAGTATTAAAAAGAGAAGGAAACCGAGTACAGATCCTTGAGGTGCACCTGTGGAAACTGATCCTCGTGAACTAGTCTGTCTGGTTCTGTCCTTCTCAGTCGGTGATGGAAACTGAAACAAGAGAGGAAAGGTTGTACTTAAACTCATCAGGTGGACAAACGAGCGATGACACCAATTAGACGATTGTGTTGAAGTGGAGGGAGGCCAGTGATTCTGACGTGTGTAGAAATATGTTTGTAATCTTATTATTGGTGTGGCTGAGAATCTAAGCGGCTGTGAGGGAGATAAAAAGTTGAATTGATGCACAACAATGTGAACAAAGTACCTTACAAACACTTGCTTATCTCTAGAAGCTCCAACTTACTCCTGAACTTAGCGTAAGCAATTGGTCACCTTGGCTGTAGCAGCCGAAGCCTAATCCACATCATCCAGAGTCATGAAGCCCCGGAGGCAGAATCCACAAAAACCTTCCAAGGCTGAAAGCTGCTTCAAACTGACCAATTTAAGAGTAAAACTCCACAGACTCCGAGTGAGGATGAAGCGCTCGGTGCATACAGATCAGATCTGTGGCCAGCTGTTCCCAGAGCTGCCCAGAGGTAAAGAGAACCGGCTCGTTAGTGATTCACATCGGGCTGAGTCAGGAGGAGAAAACAGTGGGTTCGGATTTAAAAAGCAGAATTATTGCTGCTGAAAAACAACTTATCCCCAGTGGAGGGTGGGGTGGGGGGGGGGGTGGGGGGGGGAGATGTCAAGAGGCAGAAACAGAGAGCAACAGAGATGGAGAGAAACAGATGCAAACTGATCCCAGAATACAGGATGTTTCCAAAAGGCTGCAGTACCGTATCTGTCCACACGAGTCAAACACTTCAAACACTGAAGATGTTCCAACATCAGAAATGAAGGATCGGGCTTCGGCGATTAAACTCATGTACGTACCGATCCTACACCACGACGTTAAGGTACTTTAGCTTCAATCAGATAAACTGCAATTTTATAATCCTCGCTTCCTCAAAACTGTTTTAAAGGAGCGAAGAAGAAGAAGTGATTTCTTTATGGGAGTAGATGTTGAGTATCTCTGGTATGTTTGAAGGTCTTTCTATAACAAGTAGATGTTTAGAACAAAGGACATGATGGAGAATATCTCTTCTATGTTCTACTGCTTTATGTTAGTGGATGTTAGTGACAAGTCTTCAGTTGTTTATCTCACCAGCGACACCAGGCTGCGTCTCTTCTTCAAGAGGACGACCAGTAGCAGTGACTGGTCAGGGAAACAGAGGCAGGTGGTTTTCTCGTCTCTGGTTTTCTCACTTCCCTGTGAGAACCCATCCTGACATGATTCCACCTCCACTGGGAGCCTGGTGTTATATAAGCTTCATGTTTTGAGTTTAACTCGGTGAAGCAGTGCTCGAGTCCTCTTCCTCTCCGGAGCAGCAAGAGAACACAGATATTTGGGAGGACTGCCGCTGCGACGCCTCGAGCTCCATCAGCTCAGAAGAGAGGAACAAAGAGCCGGAGAGAGAGAGAGAGAGAGAGAGAGAGAGAGAGAGGTGGTGGCAGACAGAGACACAGACAGGAAGCAGCACATTGGTATTCACGGCTGCTCTCAGCTCAGCTCGTCCATCTCTGCCTCCGACTCTTTACATCACATTTGCCCTTCAGCGCGGCAAATATCTCACACACAGCTGGTGGAAGCTACACATCTGCTCAGCGGGGGGGGGGACAGTCGATCACACACTCACAGCTTCATCGGCTGATATGTGTGTGTGTGTTTGTGTGTTTGTGTGTGTGTGTGTTCAGACACTGTCCTGCAGAGCCGAAGCCAAAACAAGGTTTTAATTGATCCATGGGAGAATCAGACGTTTCATTTTCACTTCATCACATAGTTATGGGCATCATTATAACTTTGGGTCATGAGTTCAATGCATTATTGATGGTCTGCACGGAGGAAAAAAATCATTTCTCAAAGCCGCCAGTGAAATAATTACAGCTCAGTGAAACTTGGAAGTTTTAGCAGCATTTCCATATGATTACTATTCTCTGACGATAACAGATCCTCGGCAGCAAAGTGCATCGACTTCATCGTTCCTGTGTGTGTGTGTGTGTGTGTGTTTGTGTGTGTGTGTGTGTGTGTGTGTGTGTGTGTGTGTGTGTGTGTGTGTGTGTGTGTTTGTGTGTGTGTGTGTGTGTGATAAGAGCAGCACCGTATTTCAACTTGAAGCCCAAGACTCTGGTAGGAATGTTGGTATGGAACGGAAAATTTGACGTGAACTCTGATTCCACTTTGGACTGATGAAGAAATGTAAGTTTTGTAAGTAGTAGGATTCTCAAAGTTCCTGCACAGATGTTCAAAAGCAACATCTGGAGGACGCAGCATCTGAATTGAGAAACCGTTCTAACAGAGGACAAAGGCTACTTGGTCAACACGGACTCGGGAAGGAAAGTACGCATTCGTCTGTCGCATTAAAGGAGCCTTGTGTGTAAATAAGAACAGAAGGGGAAAAGCAGACATCTCTGTCATCATGGCAACAATAAGAAGAAGAGTAGGATATTATCTATTGTCATGTTAACAATAAAAAGAGGAAGGAGCCGCCTGACCTCCATCCACAGGAAGCCTCAAGCCTCCACACAGGATCTCAGTGATGTGCTCCATGAAGCCTTCCAGCACTTGCAGGTGCAACAACTAAACATACAAATATGAGTTTCAGGAGGAATATTACAAAATCTGCAAACGGATAATATCAAATAATGTTTAATCTAAATTGGTGACATTTTATTGATACACTTCCGTATGGAGAACATCGTTTTTGAATGTCTGATTCTTTCCATTCACTCATATGAACAGGTTTTGCTCCATGAATTTATCACGTGGGAAACTGCCTTCGTGGAATTGAAAGATGATTTTACTGCTCTGAGGTTCAGAAAAGCAGAACACGAGAGATGAGAGGTCGGCAGTGATGGAGGGGGGGGGGGAGAGGGGCAGTATTTGGCAGGAAGTGCAGCTCCTGTGACCTTATGATCCTTTAAATTACATATGAAGGGATAAACATGGGAGCCAGGGGCCGTTTGCTGCTAATTCAAGCTTTACATGAGCACATTACAGCAGAACCTGGACATTAACCAGGGGAGAGCTTCTTCCCACAATGCATCATAAAACAAGTGGAGCGGAGAGCAGTGTGCTGGATGCTGAGGATTAGAAGAGGATCGTCTAATAGAGACTGAGCGGAGGGAAGAGGCGGAGCGGCGCTGCTTCGTGGGTTCGATCCCGGAGGAGGAAACATCCCGACCGGAATGAAGAGACTCAAAGCTTCAGAGACGAGAACATCTCATTCAACACAATGTGTGTTTTTATATCATCTTGGTGTCTTTCTACAGCGTCTGGTACTCGGTGTACTACGCAGGAGAATATTTCATAATACTGGCAAATACACTTTCCTGTTTACATTTAAGTCATCTTGTTGCTAAATGCTAATGTCGGTTAATTAGCTTCAACGTGCTAATGTTCCCGTCCTAAACTGTAAATAAAGATGGACGACATGACAGAGAAGTGAAGCCAAAACATCTTGCTCTGCCCCTAGTGGCTGGCTGCAGTATAGATCATACACCTAGCCTCCTCCACGTTAGTGGATGGGATCAGGAGCCAAACTAAAATGTCAAAATATCCGTCATATGAATTACCATAAAAACGGGTGAAACACAATCGATTCAAGATGGTAGTGTTCATGTCACAGATATTTTGGCTTCAGTTCTGGATGGTGGGAGGAAGTCGACACTTGTCATCTTTAAATACATTCGGTATGGGAAGTAAAATAATGGCACCTGAATACAGGATTAGCGCCACCTACTGCTTATCTCCATGAACTAACCCCAATAACAGCAGTGGATGGAAAAGCCATTTAGATAAAAACCTGATTACTGACTATGAGGTTAACTGAAACGTCCATGGACACAGAGCTAAGGTTCATGTAGCGTAACAAAGCTAAATGTCACCAAGTAACAACACAAAATGAGTTTTGGAAACAGATTCACGATCCAGGTTTTATCTTTATTGGCTTTTTAATTCTGAACCAATGAGACCAACATGGTTTCCAGGAAAAAGGACGACTCCACTGATCCAATCAGGAGGATCTGTTTTATATCTGAGCTTCTATGATTTCATGAGCTCTTCAGATTGACAGCAGTGGCCCTGACTCTGTGTGTGTGTGTGTGTGTGTGTGTGTGTGTGTGTGTGTGTGTGTGTGTGTGTGTGTGTGTGTGTGTGTGGTGACCCTCACCCCCTGACCTCTTGTTGGGACTGACCGGACCACATGTCCTCTTGTATCCAGCTAACAAAGTCATTTCAAAGGCCATTAGCTCCGTCTCTGGCTGCACGTTGACCTCTGACCCCAGGATGTGGAGGACGAGAGACAGAGGGACAGAAGGAGAGAGACGGACGGAGCTCTGAAATCAATACTCCACAAAACATAGAACTTACTCACTCGAGATATTTTTAAAATCAGTGAGAACAACAGTGACACAGTGAGTTTTTATTTCTCTTCAGTCATTTTTCCATTTGTTATTTTAAAAAGAGATATTTTTTCAAAACACAGAGATTAGCAGAACAAGAACTCCTGAATTCACCAGATGTTTACGCAGCTGTGACCTTGAACGTGTCTTTGACATTTGGGATTTTAAACAATATGTTGTTAGAAAATATGAAGTTGTCATCGTCATCGGAAACATTTCATCCCAAACATGACGAAATTGAACGAAGGAGTATGCATGTGTGTGTGTGTTTGTGCGTTTGTGTGTTTGTGTGTTTGTGTGTGTGTTATTGGCTGATACATATTTCGATGCAGCTGAGGCAACACATACTGGACAGAGACCCAGAATCAGGACAGATTCATAAATACACAAACAGCTGAGCACTGACTTGACCTCATCCGCATTATACAATCATGATGCACTACACAAGTGTACACATGCTCTGGTGTGTGTGTGTGTGTGTGTGTGTGTGTATGTGTGTGTGTGTGTGTGTGTGCGCCCTGCTGTTGACCCTGTACAGCAGGATTACACTGGATGTTAAGCTGGCACTTTCCTCCCAATGGGATACAGTCAGGACATGACTTAACTGTGAACCCTACACACACACACACACACACACACACACACACACACACACACACACACACACACACACACACACACACACACACACACACAGTATGTACTGTATAGCCACACACATGTCATATTTATGTTTCTGATTCTCATGCAATCGCACTCATCCAAATCTCACACATACAAACTTGACCTCACACACTGGCTCCTCTGAGCTCTGACACTGGCAACGTGTGTGTGTGTGTGTGTGTGTGTGTGTGTGTGTGTGTGTGTGTGTGTGTGTGTGTGTGTGTGTGTGTGTGTGTGTGTGAGTCACATATTAGAGGCTGAGTGACTCCAGACGTCTGATTTCTTCATCATTGTTGAACAGAATAGTGAAAAATACACTAATTTGAAATGTGAAGAACTGGAACATTATCCAGAGCTTCAGGGATTTATCATATTTTAGCATAACAACAGTTGTTCGTGTTCAGCTGAGATTCTTTGTCGTCACAGTGAAGTTTCCAGATTTAAATGTTCCTCCTCAAAAACCAAAACCTGATTCTCTGGAAACCGACGCTGCCCAAATAGTTTCTTGGGGAAACGGTTTGAGTGGTTCAAACTTACTCACACAATGTTCGGCCTTATTCCATAACAAAGCATATCTGTCAAATATCACAAGTCGAAGATTGAAAAAGCTAAAAAGGCCCAGGAGCAGGTGAGCTGTGGACTCACGTTTCAAATCACAAACAAAGACACAAGCTGGTGAAAAACAAAAAGTCATCAATCAGGAGACAGATATGAGCAGAGCACGATAATGATGTGAACAAAGATGAAGCTGCTGTCAAACAGATTCTACCATCTCGCCCTCCTCAGCCAAATAAACAGAGAGAGGAGCAGTGTGTGTGTCTGTGTGTGTGTGTGTCTGTGTGTGTGTGTGTGTGTGTGTGTGTGTGACACAGTGTATACGTACTCTTGCCAAGCTGCGGGCATGGTTTGCGTGCCTGGGAAGGAAAACAGCTCATAACAAAGCAGGAGAAGAGGGAGCGGGGTGTGTGTGTGTGTGTGTGTCTATGTGTGTGTGTGTGTGTGTGTGTGTCTGTGTGTGTGTGTGTGTGTGAATGGGTGTGTTCACAGTCCTCGCTCTGATTCCTGGCGTGCGGACGATTCCTCGGCTCCACGAGGCCAAAGCTCCGAGTGACGTGTTCCTTCTTCTATCCTAGTGAGGACTCTCGATGACATGGTGCTCGTCTGAGTCTCTAACTCGAACCACGTCTCAACACAACCCCCACCCCCCCCACTCTGATGATCAGGAACTCAGACTCACTGTGCACACACCAGCTGCACACATCTGGATGAAACAACAACAACAACAGATGCTATGAAGGAGCCTGATATGATATCACACTGGAGAACGACTTCATGAACCTGACCCTGAACACACCAGTCTCAGGTATTCAGCAGCATATGTAGTCGTACTGTTGGTTTTCTTTGTGGTTACACAACTTGTCTCTCTCGCTCGTTCTCTCGCTCGTTCTCTCGCTCGTTCTCTCGCTCGTTCTCTCACTGGTTTTATTATATTTCCCTTCCTGCTGCTGGGATCTGTGGAGAGGGGAAGTCGCTCGTTGGAAAACACAACAGAATCGTTGTCATTAAGAAATGAGATCAGAGGTGGAGGTAGGAAAAGAGTTCACGTTTTTAATACGATTAATTGCGCACACACAAACACACACTCACACACTCACACACAAACACACACACACACACACACAGTCACATTGTGCAGAGATGCTGAGCTGGAGCACTCAGGTGGAGTAGAACCGCTCGTATATTCAGACTCCATTTGGAGAAGGTTTAGAGAGCAGCTCTCCTGAGAGGTCACACACACAGACACACACACAAACACACACACACACACACACACACACACACACACAGGGGTTAACATACCGCCAACAGGCACTGTGGTAACCTTTGACCTGCACTAATGCTGTCTGGAGGGGTGGCGGGGGGGTAATGGGTGAGAAAAATGCTCACACATGAACCTGACCTCCCTGTTTTAGTCTACCTCTCTCTTCACCCCCCCCCCCATCCTCTCGCTCTGTGTTTCTCTGCCTGCATTCATCGAACAACATGTCGTCACCACACACACACACACACACACACACACACACACAGACACACACACACACGCACATACTCACACACTTGCACTTTGAAGCTTCATCCACACGACCACGTTTTAGTTTGAAAACCATCGACTCGGCTCCAGAACTCTGAAGTGTAACAGCTGCTCAGATGAAGATGAAGATGAAGATGAAGTTTGAAAATTGTGTCGCACGGATGAAGGAAAGATTTCAACGTTCACGTGAAACAAAAAAAGACACAACGCAGATGACGCAAAAGTCACAAGTTCGATGCCAGAGCGAGTGCATCATGGTTTCATCACAAACAGGATCTGCTCCACGAGAGTTTGACTCCTCCTCCTCCTCCTCCTCCTCCTCCTCCTCCTCCTCCTCCTCCTCCTCCTCCTCCTCCTCCTCCTCCTCCACCTCCTCCTCATCCTCCTCCTCCTCCTCCTCCTCTTCCAGTTTCTCTCTCTGAAGTTGCTGAGCAGCTCGGTTCTCACCGGCTCCTCAGAGCAGGTAAATCCTGAGGATCCTCCAGAACCCCCCCCCCGCCTGATCACAGAGCACAGAGCGGGTTGTGAGGCTTTCTTCAGACACCCCACTGAGACAAAAAGAGGATTGTGTAAGAGATGTAACACAAAAACACACACTTCAAACACACTAAACATCTCCCTCGTGCTCCTTTTGTTTCTGTGATCCTGAGCCTGAAATACACTTTCACACACGATTCCCAACGTGATGAAACCCTGACGAGCAGATGAGGAAGCAGAAGTCAAACCAGGACACACGAGAGGAAACTCTACACACTCTCCACCGGTTCACACAATTCTAATCAACTTGAGCATCTTGCTGTGTACACTTCCCGGCAGGCGGAAATTTAACATTTTAATTTTAAAGATATTCTGAATCTATCGGCCACCCCTGATTTATCCGCTCTGTGTCGCCGCCCTGCAGGACATAGACTGCTGGTTGTCCTCCAGATATTATCCTGTCCCACAAAACCCACTGGACCTCCATCCATGGTTCAGTCGGATCAAATCAGAACTCCTCTCGACACCTTGAAAGTTGTTGAAAGAAATAAGAAGATGACCTATGATGGAGCCCTGTGGGACTCCAGAGGAGAAACCAGCTGGAGCAGAAGAGAAATCAGGCAGTTTAACTGAAGAAGCTCTAGTGACGTTAATAACATCCCATAATGGAGACTGTTATTCACTGGTTCATGATGCTGGTCTGAAAGGTCAAACTGAATTTTGTTAGAAACGTCTGAAAGAAGATTCTGGAGTCATCTCATCTCTCCAGTGACGTATGAAGAAGAGTTTCTCCAGGTTCCATCTTTTCCTTCTGCTCACGAGTCCTCCGACCTTTTCATCATCACTGAACAGAGGAAACATGATTATCTACGAGCAGTAGGTCGACCCTGGTTTAACACTGTGGCCCCCCGACAGTCAGTACAACCACACACACACTGACCCACTGACACACACACACACACACACTGACCCACTGACACACACACACACACACACTGACCCTGAGACACTGACCTCAGCCTCACACCTTCTGTCTGACCTTTCCTCTCCGACTGATCTCAACGCTGCTTTTACTTCCACACACAAACACCAGCGACTCACACACACACACACACAAACACCAGAGACTCACACACACACACACACACAAACACCAGAGACTCACACACACGTTCCAGCTGTTCCAACACATTCTACACAATCACAATATTTCAGGATCAGTGCTCATCACAAAGTCAAATGGTGAAATATAATATGAACCTATTGTTTATGTCGTTCCTACAAAATAAAAGTACTGGTCAACATTTATTTTCATTGGTGTGCATATGTCATGTGTTCACCCCAATTAATATTAGTCCACTTTATATCCAGTATCTGACAATAGAGATTGATTTCAAAGACCATAAACAAAATCACCACAATCTTCTCATTTTCTAAGATGTATAGGAAGGAAAAGCTAAGATCGATGAAAATATCCACAAGGTTGTAAATCAAAGTTTGAATCTGCCTCTGACGAAAGAAACTGAAGGAAACAGAAATGTCAAAGAATTGACAAATTTGAAAAACCATTTATTCTTTCTGTGATGAGCAGTTGGCGACTTTCATCAGATGTAGATTTGTTCAAGCTGCTTCGCCTGTTGAGTTGAACCAACTTCTCAAACAAGACAATGCCCCAAAAAACTTCTGATCCCAGGATTTTGTGTTTTGATGCTTTTGAAGAACTGATGCTGAGATTGTAAAATCTTCTAAAGTCCAGATCCACTGAAACAGACCTGATACGTGCAAAAGCAAAACAGAGAAATGTCAAACTGTTGTGTTCTGTTCACACAAACTCCCACAAAGTGACAAGAGGACAAAGCTCTTCTGCTCGATTCCTCTCAGCAGCTCAGGCAACAAGTTTGTTTTGCACATATTTCATAAACCAAACGTGTGTTTTCTGCAGCAGTTTGTGGTTCAGCCGGGCAGAGCCGGAGAACCTGATGTTTCCAGAGTGAGAAACCAACTGTGGCACATTTGAAAATGAACCAAACGTGTGTGTCTGTTTGTGTGTGTGTGTGTGTGTGTGTGTGTGTGTGTGTGTGTGTGTGTGTGTGTTCAGATACAGAGCAGAAAAGCTTGCGTGAGATTCACTCAACAATCCAAGCCAAGCAAAAAAATCCCACTGCACAACATCACGCCACCATATAGTTACACACATTCACTAGCAGCAGGAATGAATGTGAGTACGTTGTGATCACAGGAAAGTGGACACAGGTTATAGTTGTGTGTTTGTGATCCTACCTGGGGCCGTTTGGATCTCCATGAGTCCGCCTGTTGCGATCAGAGCCTCCAGGATCCGGACGTGATGCTCCGGGTTCACATCCGCACTGACGACAAAAACATGAACACACTGAAGTCAAAATGTACACAATGCTGCAGAACATAAACAGACACAAACAATACAAATATATATAAAACATACAAAATACAAAATATAAACAGTACAGTCGGGTTTTGTCTGATACTGAAGCTACATGAATACTTTTAAAACGTCTCCGCTGCTTACAGTTTCAAGTGTATAATTAAAACACCAAATAAAACACAGAATAAAACAAATGAAACCAAACCCAATTATAATAATTCAACACTAAATAACAGTTTCCTACAGTGAAATCCTCCAGCTCCAAACAAGCAGTCAAATCCTTCCAGTGAAACACAGCCACTGATTCAACCGTGTCGTTTTCTTCAAGTCATATTTAGTTTGTCTTATTTGGTCTTTTTATGATAATTTATGATGAGAAAATATCAAATATTCCGACACCTTCATTTAAAATCCAACACGCTGCAGATCGGTCGAGGGTTAATTAACGTTTCTACACATCTGGTTCAAATGATCCGCTCTCTCTCTCTCTCTCTCTCTCTCTCTCTCTCTCTCTGTGCACGTCAGCACATCTGACTCACTGACAGCTCCACCACATCTCACACACACACACACACACACACACACACACACACACACACACACACACACACACACACACACACACACACACACACACACACACACACACACACACACACTTTAGAACAGAGGAACAAAACAACAGCAGCTGCTTGTTAACGCTCAGACTTCTGCTCCAGGATTTTAGATCTGAGCTGAATATCGTTCTTCACTCTCCTGTGAGCAGCAGCTGATCCAGACTCTAAAGAAAACAGATTCATTTAGAGCAGAAAGTTCCACATCAGGTCCGAACATTCAGACACAAAGGTTTCTCCTTCTTTATTTTGCAAACGCTGGATGAAACAGGGATTTTCTTTCCACCCAAATGGGAAGAATAAAGACTTTGATGAGAAGCTAAAGAGCGTTTGTGACGGTGGAAGTGAAAAACTTCTTCATCTGTGGTTTTCATGTTTTGATTTGAACTCTGAAACATGAAGCAAGTGACAGAGTTTAGAGCGTCTGTGTTTTCTGCTCTTGTTGAGTTTGAGTCTCTCATAGAATCAATGCTCTGCTGTCTGATCTACTCTATAAGAAGTGGTGATATATGTGCTGAGGGTCTTTCCTGAGTGTCCAGGGTCTCAGCTCTTCAAGATGGAAACGAATCACCAGAACAAAAGAAAAACTGTGTTAGAAAATAAGATTTTTTTTAAGAACAAACCAAAGTACAAACCTGTGGACTTCAAAAATGAATGAAAAACACCTGCAAGCAGACTTAGCTAATATCTGCATCTCGGCCATTTCAGTCGACATACATTTAATTTCCAGATTCTAATGAGTTAAAGGGACTCTCACCTTTGTTGCATTTTTACACTTTTTGTGGATAAGGTTAAATTGGTATTAATAAGGTAATGACACTCTAAAATGCAAGACAGACCCACCAGGAGTAAAAACAAACAATTATTTCACTCTCATAATATTTAGTGAAAACTTCAACCAATACAATTCTTCGGACCGAAGGACCTTATTGGCCGACAGACCTGTCTGTTTGCTGCATGGACATGCAGGTTTTCCGTCTGATTCTTGTGGCGCATTCGGGCCCGCGTCATCAAGGCGTATATATATATATATATATATATATATATATATATATATACGTATATCATATATATGTGAATGTAAATGTATATAACTTACCGGTGCTTCTGAATCCGAATCCATTGCTTTGGTAAACAAAAACTCACGTGCGTGCGCGGAGGCAGTAGGTTGTAAGTCTGCTTGTAAATAAAGTTTCTTCAAAAAAATAAAAACACCGGGATGGTTGTAAGTCTGCTTGTGTCAATAAAGTTTCTTAAATAAAACACCGCGGATGGGAACGAGGGGGTGGGGCATTGGAGGAAGGCGGGATGATTTGAATGTGCTGTAATTCTCAAATGCAACAAAGGTGAGATCGTCCCTTTAACTGTGACCTTTGACCACCGACACTTAATCATTTCATCTTTGACCTTCACGTGTTAACGTCCTAAAGGGATCCGACCACAAGTTGTTTCCCCAGTTTGTGATAAACAAGCGAACATTTACACCTGATCTGAATTCAAAGAATAAAACCAGAAGCACTGACACGCAACAGGAAATCTAATCAGAGGTAAACATCGCACACAGCACGTTTTTCTTTACACCTGATAATGTGTCTCTTAAAAGACCGCGGTCATCTTCGCTCCTTCACGTCCATCAGCTGCTAATGGAGCCTGAAACTCCACGACCGTTGCCATGGTTACCTGCACTTTAAACACACCTCGAGTTCAGCTGTCAGTCGATGGAATGTGGAAATGAATGAATCACTGAGGAGTGGAACCTTCCTCACCTGAGAGCAGAGTTCTTGAAGACGAGCTGGGCGAAGCTCTGGCCCAGCAGCCGGGGTCCGGCCGGGTTCTGCTGGCCGACCCGGGCCAGGTGTCTGCTGAGGTGGACCAGGAGCTGCTGGTTGGCCTGAGGCATGCTGGGAGATTCCAGGATCCTCTTCAGCCGCTCGCCGCACTCCTCCACGCTCACACTCTCTGTGAGACAGCAAGAGGAAGAGGTTCGTTAGGAACGCCAGGGTAAGACTCGGTGTTAGTTCAGTCCGGATGTTTACAGAAGTTGTTAATAGAATATTAGATTCATATTCCTGTTTATCTCATGATCATGGACCACGTCTACAGGTTGGAGGAGACGACTCCTCCTCCTCAGAAGCAGCAGAGCAGCAGATTCTTTTGGAAACGTTCGGGGCCGATGGACCGAGAAACAAACTGGATTCGGATTCATTTCTATATTACTGATTTACCCCAGAGCTTCAGAGTTGGTGTGAGGTTTTATTAAAACATTTTTTTGGCTTAAAACATCCTGGACTGAGCCTGAAATATTAATCTATATTAATATTATTAAATTTAAATTGTAGTAACCAACACTGTTTGCAAAAGTATATATTATAAAATCTGTCTCATTAAAAGACCAATTATCAGACGGAGTGAGAGGTGAAAGCTGAATAAACACATATTCGTATTCAAACATATTCCAGCTCCTCACTCGAGCACTGAGGAGCATCTCCATCAACATCCATCCAGCGTGCACCCCCCCCCTCTCTCTCTCTCTGAGGCTGGGGGGGGGGGGGCTTAACAAACTTCTCCTTCTGCAGCCGCTGTCGTCTCGACTCATCGTTAAACCTGCTGAGTCGACCCGGGTCACTTCCTGTCAAATCCAAACGCTTTCAAAGTAAAGGCTGCTCAGCACGATGGAGAGTCGGGGAAGAGAATAAGTTCTGGTCATCTCGAGAATAATATCGTTTTATTGTATATTAAAGTTATGTGATGACATCAAATCAAGCTGAGGTGATTGACAGATGACACTGGCTCCTGATTGGTCGAACAGGTGTAACGGCTCCGCTCTTGACAGGAAGAGGAAGTGGAGACGAGTCGTCCATCTTTATTTAGAGGGAAACTCGTGTTGACCATAGTTCAGGTTCATGATGTTGGTTTTCCTGGAGGAAGATGTGACCAATCCGGGAAAGAACCTGGAGATCTGCATCTTCATTTCCAAAAGTCTCTGCTCACAGTTTAAAGACGTGTGGATTTAGCCTCAGGTTAATAATAATTAATAAATCACATTTCTGACCTTCCTCTGACCTGACGCCTTCAAAATAAGACTTATGTGTTATTATGCAAAGTTCATTGAGGGTTAAAACCTCCCGAACAAACCTCTTCTGTCTGCAGAGGATAGAGAGAGTTTTGTAAGCAGATGAAACCTGAGGCCACGTGGACTCACAGGAGCCGTGTGTGTGTGTTTGTGTGTGTGTTTGTGTGTTTGTTTGTATTTGTGTGTCTGCAGCTCCACACGTCTGCTTGTCAAGCAGCACTCTGCATGTGAACTGTTATGTATCCAGGTGTCAGACGGCTGATGTGAATCGATCTGGACGAGTCCTCAGATCAATTCTAATAACGCAGAGTGCCAACAGAGGGGGGGGGGCAGAGCGACAGAGCGACAGCAGAGGGACGAGAGATCGACCGGAGACAGAGGAAGAGAGAGAACCGAGCTTCAGGAGAACCGGACGTTCTCTCAGAGCTGGAGAACCTGGAGAACCTCAGCGTTAAAACAAAGTCTGAAAACATCCATTTGTCTGGTCGGGGGGGAACCTCTAGTTTTATTTAATATTTATTTTTTTAATCAGCTTATTAAATATGATTTACACAGTGAAATGATCTGGTGCCTGGAGCCACAACTGGTCTCCACCGTGTGTCCGTCTGTCCTGAGGGTCTCCATGATGGGGGGCTGGTGTCCGGAGGTCAAAGGTCAGACGGACAGATAGGACAGGTCAAGAGGTTTCAGTGGGTGGAGTCAAGTGGTTTTGTTTAATTTGTGTATTTGCAGTGCTTTGTGTAAGTGTGTGTGTTGTAGTGTGTGTTGCTCTAGGAAGCGTTTCAACATCTCAACACATCAATAGATTCAACAATACTTTATGAATCAGGTTTTCCTTCTTTGGATCCATCGGAGACGATGTATTAAAAGATGATTTTTGTTACCGAGTCATAATAAGAGTTCCAAGGATTGATATCCTTTTATTAAAATAAGATTTCTAAGTCCAGAGGGAAACACATAAATGTATCTTAATCTTAATAATCTTAACAGATGAAGGAACCTGAGCAGCGTTTAGGCTTCAGTGACTTTGAGCTTTGAAAAGTTTGAGAGTCTTTCATAGAGCTCAGGAGCGTGTGAGACGGAAGGAAGTTCAGGGACACTTGAGGTGTGTGTGTGTGTGTGTGTGTGTCTGTGTGTGTCTGTGTGTGTGTGTCTGTGTGTGTGGACAGGGGGGCGGTGATGGATGGGTGACAATCTGCTGCAGCCTGATGGGGGTCATGGATGTCATCTCTTTTTGTCTGACCACTACCTGACACACACACACACACACACACACACACACACACACACACACACACACACACACACACACACACACACACACACACACACACACACACACTCAGTTATTATGGATTGGGCTTGACCCTGCTGGTCAGTACAGGTCAAGGCTGGAGAGGGAACTTGGTACTTGGTCTGTACATCTGGTCCCACAGGAGACTGGACAACTGGACGTGTGTGTGTGTGTGTCTGTGTGTGTGTGTGTGTGTGTGTGAGTTTGTGTGTGTGTGTGTGTGTTTGTGGGGAATTGGGTTCAAGTATATCAATGGTACAATTCTGTAGATTGTTCACATTTTCATGTCTTTTAACGAACAGATATGTAAAGTTAATTTCACCTTATGGACATTTTGTGTCTTTATGTTTGTAAATATGATGAGTTGACTTTCTGCTGCTAAAATGACGATTATGGTTTTTATTTTAGATTGATTTGAATGTTTCACGGCATTGTCAACGTGCTTTTGTCCGTAACTTGTTAAATGAGGACGTCTGTCTCTCTGAGTCGTCCCCTCGTCCTCTGGTCCAGATGGACACTGGTCAGTTGACAGAGGTCCAGCTGGCCTTTGTCCCCTCGGACGATGACCTCGGTTTGACCATTAAAGGTTAACTGACTCCGACAGAGGAGAAATGAGAGAGGGCAGGAGGTTGGAAGAGACGTCCTCAGATCAAATTATTAAGATAAGTGACTCAGAGACCAAAGACAGACGGAGGACGAAGGAGCAGACGGAGGACGAGAAAAAAAAAAAACTGCTCTGTGACTTTTTAAATCTATAAAATAAAAAACCCTCAAACACTGAACCTGAGAAGATTGAAGCTTCTGACTGATCTGGAAACTCAAACAGCATCAACACAACAACACGCTGAGAACAAGAGGCAGATTGTGATGGAGACACTGCAGCAGACGAGAGGACGAGAGGACGAGAGGACGAGAGGACGAGAGGACGAGAGGACGAGAGGACGAGAGGACGAGAGGACGAGAGGACAACAGACATGTGAGGACAACAAACTGAATTCTTCTGTTTGCAGAACATCAACAAAAGAAGGAACACTGCTCTGAATCAGAAAGTGACGGGACATAAACGATTAAACACATTAATAAAGATGTTCAAATCAGAAATGCTTCAGATACTCGTTAAACTCCGACTGATCTGATTCCACATCTTTAAAGTATAATCATTTTGTGTATATTTGAGTTATTTGTTTTAGTTTTCTTTGTAGTTCAGCTGCTGGCGTTGAATGAATCGATGGAAGCGACGTCTCCGAGTTCCTTAATGATGCGTTCACACCGAATACAAACAGAATTGAGTAACTGGTGTGATGCGATGACGCAGGATCCCGACGTGTTTACTCACATTGTTGGTTTGAGTAAACAAGTCTGTGAATAGTGAATATTCTCTCCTCCAGTAAAGAGAGGGACTGAAGTGACCTCAGTGACTTGGTTGTTTATGTTCTGGAGACGCCAGAGAAGCCAGCGGCGTCATCTGGGCGTCCACATGATCGCCCCCCCGGCTCGGAGACCTTCACGTCTTCTCCAGCAGCTTTGATCCGTCTGCTACCTGAGGCCGAGCAGCGGTTGGTTGGATGACCTCTGGGCTCGGGTCAGATCCAGGAGTCAGCTGAGACTCTCTCTCACGCTGATCCACTTTCCTGACATCACGTCATCACGAGTTCAGATGAATCCTCTCGTGGGTCCGAAGTGAGAGAGTCGAGATGTGCTTCTCATTTTGTTTTAATTTAGTTTAAACTTAATTAGTATTTTCATTGTAATTTTTTGTCCTTGAATTGATGTTTTAATCATAACTTTTTTGTTATTGTTACTTTTACCATTTTTGCGATATTTGTATTATGTTCTGACATTTTATACTGCCATATGTTCAGGTTGGGGAAGGTTCATGTATGTATGTAAATTGATGTAAATGTATAAAACTGCATAAAACCAATAAATATATTATTGTTTTGCTGTGTTTCTCCCAAGTGGGATCCTGTAATACTGTATACCTCAGCAACATGTCTATATGATGTATGCTATATCATGTATGGTGGGGTGTGCAGGTATGTAATGAAGGTATGAGTGGATATCATTTTGTACTCACTTTTTGTGTTTTGTAATAGCTGCCTATTTTTGAGACAAATATGTGCGAAGTCTGTTATTAGAGTCAATTCTCAACCATATTCTACTTGTTCCTGTATAAAGAAACATGTTAAATTTGCCATGTACCATGCCTAAGAAAAGTTTAATAAAAACTTAAGTTAAAAAAAATATATATATGAAGCTCAGCGCAAGTTCAGTGAGGAAGACTTAAGCTGCACACGGTCAGCTGATCTACGGAGCACCTAACCTGCAAAGTGATCAGCTGATCGTGGGCGTTTGTAAATGCCCAATCAAGTCTGAGAAACAATTCTCACGGACATGGGCCATCCAAAACTATCGCTTGACTGATGAACCACCACCAGTGTCTAGACCCCGGGGGGGTGTTCCTGTTCGATGTCCTGCTCCGCCACCTTCTAACCCTGACATCTCACAGGGGCTTAAATGCCACAGACCGTAAACATTCATATCTTGTGTGTTTACAAAATAAATGTTGTAAAGTAAAAACCAAGTCTCTCCTCATTGAAATATATATATGTTTAAAAAAAAAAGAAAAGATGTTCGTCTCGTCTCCTCACGTCGCGTTTGTTGTCGAACACAGAATAAAGTTTCACTCAGAGAACCGAGGTTACACTGTAACTGAACATATTACATATTTTTAAAGTAATGAACCTGAGCCGAGTGAAACTAACTTCTCACACACTTCCCCGAGGTGGACTCTGGTGAGAACCCGTGTGTCCCTGGTGCCACCGGCCGGTCTGTGGGGCAACCAGAGCTTTTGGAAATCCCTTCACAAATCTGGAACATGTTATCTCTGCTTGTACCAGTGCATTTCGGGATTTCCCCCCCGACGAGCCAGCGAGCGCAGCTGGGATCACACGGACGAGCAGACGACTCCCGGGGGGGGCCGGAGGAAAGAGAAGAGAAGCTGAGGGGATTGGAACTATTACAGCATCAGCAAATCTCCGGGATCAGACTAAGACCGGACAGACAGGGACGGTCTTTATATGAAGAACATTTCACTGAGTCCATCCATGTGGTTTTAATCCCCCCCCGCCCCGCCCCCCCACACAGATTCATGAGTTCAGATTAAAAACTCAACAAACAAAAAATGTTCTGTTCGATGAATTCGCTTCATAAAAGTCAAACTAAAAATAATCTTGGAGCACACGACCATGAAAACCAGAAGAGAAGTGAACAGTAATTTTAGAGACGACCACAGTTTGTTTATCACCATGACGACGTCACAGAGTAAAAATAAACCTGGTCCCAAAACAGAAAAGAGCCAAAATTAACCAGATGAATAATAAATAATGATATTAAAACTTCAACAGCAATTCAGTCTCATTATGAGGCTGCAGGTGACAATTTTCAGGAATTGCAATTTGTCTCATAGATGTTAAGAAGACACGACATCCTCTGATCTTCACACTCAACAAGAGTAAGGACTTTATTCTGGAGCAGGACTTATTGATTTATTATCGTTCTCACTCGAAACCCTTCGCTTGCACTCAGATAGATAATTAAATCTGTTGGCTCTACATCGGGTTTCTCTGTTGGACTCGAACAAAAAGTTCAATGGTGTCACATGAGCCGAGAAGAAGCGTGAGCGTGAGCAGAAGAGCTGAATCTGGAGCGAAGGTAATATCTGAGTGAGAGATTTCTAGAAACATCTTGTCTGATGAATCCATGAGAAGCTCTGGTTCATGCAGAGCAGATGATGGTGATGGAGCAGATGATGGAGCAGATGATGGAGAGAAGCAAACACCTGAACGACTTCATGAAAACTCATCAGAGACTCTGGGATCCTTCGATATTATTCCATGACTTCTCCTCAGCGTCCAGATGAAGAGCTTCAGGCCTCCAGAGCCCTTCTCATTATATCCTCTGATTTCACAGGAGGAGGAATCGCTCTCTGCTCTTCGGGTGACCCCCCCCCCCCCCCCCCCTTTCCCAAATAAGAAGTTCAATTTCAGTGGGCTTAACCTCGGACGACCGCCGCAAAATGCTTGGTGCTTCCTTTTAAAGTGGTTTATCCAGACTTAAGATGTTGCCATGAATAAGTAAAACAAAAAAAAGGGGTTGTCACTTAACGAGAGAGAGAGGAGCACTTACATAATTGAGGAGTTTTCAGCCGCAGATCATGTCGAGCAGCTTAGCCCAGGAATATTTTTGGGATGGAGGTTGTGGGGAAGTCAGAGTGAACTTCCTGCAAACTCAGGCGCTGCTGACGTCTCCTGAAAACCTCACGACGCCATCGCTCTGCTCAACCATCCGTGGGCCTGACGGTTTGTGACTCTCTCTCTCATTTCCACCCACCAGCACGCAAAGCCCCAAACTCACAACGCCAGGGGGGGGGCTCATGAAAGATGGATGAGGGTGTAGGAGTCCCTTAAAAGCTGGAGATGGGGGGGGGGGGGGCCTGCTGGGTGAGGTGAACCACAGGTGAGAGGGTGAACCTGAGGGTCAAGTGCACGGAGAAGGAGACTTCCTCTGGATCCTGGAGCTGTCGGGACGTGAGCACGGGTCGAGGGTGTTTGGGGAAATGGCTCAAACGTGTCGGGCGCTGAAACCGAGTGGCAGCGCCGTGAAAGCTTGAGCTCAGATCTAACTCCAGAGTTTAACCCTGCGTGAGAACAGAGGTTAAAGAGAGAGAGGAAGCAGCTGGAGGCTGAAACTCAGTCATGACCACAGAGATGATGCTTCCAGCTGCAGGTAGAGAACTCTCTGACTCATATGTGGGTCATTGTTGTGTTTCTGAGGTTCAGACGTGTTGTCTCAGAATCACTGAAGTAATCAGGAAAGAGCTCACTTTTAATTTAAAGAACAAACTCAAGCCTTTTTAAATTGACCAATGACAGCTGGGATTGGCTCCATCTCCGCCCACGTTCTCATAGCTGCAGGTAGAGAACTCTCTGACTCATATGTGGGTCATTGTTGTGTTTTATTTCCCAAACTGTTTCACTTGTGTTTTGTTCTTATCGACTTTCCGTTGTTAAACACGTCAATATTTAAGTAAGCTGTTTTTGTCCTTGTCCCTGCAGATAGTTTCAGTTTTATTATTCCTGGTTTGTTTTGTCTCTCAGATTTTTGCTGACACATCAAGACAATGAAAGTGAATCTTTCCAGTGTATAAAAAAATGTCCTGTCTGACAATATTGAAGTGAGAGGAAAGAAATTCCACCAAGTTTGATATCAATTTGTTCTGTAGGAAACATCCATCGCAGATATACTTAAAATTAGAAGTGATTGTCAATGACCCGCCTCCAAACTGGTTCCAGTCCAACACGCCACCAAGACGTGATTTGAATCAAACTGAAGACTATAGATCGTTATTATTAATTATTAATAACCTGAGGTTCAGACGTGTTGCCTCAGAATCACTGAGATAATCAGTGATGAGCTCACTTTTAATTAAAGGAACAAAGTCAAGCCTTTTTAAATAGACCATAGATGTGAGTGTGTGAATGGTTTTGTCTCCGTGTGTCATGTGACACACTGGGAACCAGTCCAGTGTTTACCAGCCTCTTGTCCAATCACAGCTGGGATTGGCTCAATCTCCGCCCACATTCTCAAAGGAGAGAAGGATGATCTTCTAAAATCTCTTTTGTTTTGACCGAATACAAAAAGTTTCAACCATTCACATTCTTTTGGATTTAATGTATAACTTTCAGAATAAAGGTTTTTCTGATATCCATCCATCCATTGTCCATTATTATTTGTGTTATTATTGTGTGGTGAGTGAATCTGAGGTGAATATCTGAGAACATAAATCTCTTTATGATCCAAAACCACCAGAGGTTCTTGGTATTTTGTTGTGTGAGCTGACCCTTGAATGCTACGTTAGCCTGAGCTAGCCGCAGTGAGTGTGTGTGTGTGTGTGTGTGTTGTGGTGAAAGAACAGTGAATGTGTGTGTGTGTTGTGGTTACACACTGTACCTTGAGCGGTGTAGACCAGCTCGCTGTAGACCGCGGTCGGGATCACGGGGCCGCGCAGGTCCTGCAGGAAACCTCTGAGCGCCTCAGTCAGAGAAACCACATCGTACTGGTCCAGGTCCACTGAGAGCGGGTCTGAGAGGACGAGAGGACGAGAGGACGGAGACAGACACACACAGCAGGAGATTAAACGTGTGATATGTGTTTCTCATCTCTCACAGCGGCTGAGCGTTCTGAGGACACACACTCAGAGGCCTGAGGCAGAGTCTGTGGAAAGTGACTTTCATGTTAGGGAATGAAAGAGCAGAGTCACAAGTTTCACTCAGAAACTCCAGCAAAGTGAATGTGAGTAACTTTTGTTTTCACTTTCAAACAACTACAACAAACCCCAGGGTTGGTGCCTCAGGTTTCCTGCAGGACGGCAGGTTAATAAATATTCTGAGGCTCAAAATCAGACTTTAAAATAATCTCTGTCCACACAAACTCGTATCAGGTTTAATCCCTGAGGCTCAAATCCATGTGACCTCTCATGTTCAGTGTCTGGGTGTAAACAGGAAGACAACCTGGAACCAGGAGCTGTAATAACATCTGGATTCATCCACATGTGAACAGTTGTCTTGTTGTAAAATACAGAATTTAAATGAGTTTTCAAACTCAACCTGGAGCAGCAGAGTTTTCTAACTTCTCAGGTTCCTCAGGTCTCAAATGAAGACGTGTGGATGTGTATCTGTATCAGAGTCGATGAAATGAAATCATTGAGTTGTGGATGAATCTTTACAACGAGCCCTGAGGTTTAGTTCATCTTTAAGTAAACTCCCAGGACTTAAAGCTGAACTGTTCAAACTGGAGGAAAAGGAGCAGAACTTACAGATTTATTATCGTTCTCACTCTAAACTCTGCGCTTGCACTCGGAGAGATAATTAAATCCACTGACACTACTTCTGGTTCTCTGTTGCTTGGGTTCGGCCAAAATCTCTCCTCAGGAAAAATAAAAGTGTGATTCCAGATCCTCCATCTTTCACCTAAACCCTCCTCTTCTACTCTTCCTCCTCTCGTCTTCCACTCTTCCTCCTCGACCTTTCTCCTGTTTGTCTTTCATCTTCCACTCCTTTTCCTTCCTTTTCTATACCTTAGTAAAAATACCTTACTCCAGTATCTGTACTTCTACATGAGTAAAAACTGTGTGAACTCCCCCTCCGCCCTTCATCCTCCTCATCTCATCCTCCTCTTACACCTCCACCTCCACCCCCCCCGGCACCAGATGCACCGGACCCTCTGGACTTAAAATGGCCGTTAGATCCCATTGATTTCTGCCTCTAACTAATGCCTGAGTAAACCCAACCAATCACCACGGGCCAGTAAACCAGCAGCCCATTAATATCAATGGATGACCTCTTCACACCGGCGTGCTGAGGCCGGTTCCTGAGCAGTGATTCGTCTGGGGAGCCCCCCCCCCCGACAGCCAGACAGAGCAAATTTGCTATTTCAGTGGAACTCGCTGCATAAAACAATTTGTTTCCCGAGGGGCGGATTGCAGTTTGTTAATTTGAGGGAGGTATATTTTATTAGGTTGGATTTGTGCAGGTGATTATAACCACACTGGTGATGGTGGTGAACAGTTGTGCGACACCAGCTAGTTGTGACGTCTGCTGCACCAACACACAAACAAGCGTTTTTGGTCTAAGAACCATCCAGCTGTCAGGAAATACTCTGAGACGATAATAAAGCAGATTTACTCATTAGAGGACTTTTGATTTTTAAAATGCATCCACAGCGAAATGTGTTAACGTTGAATTCCTGTCGTCTCGTTATATTTCAACGTTAACGACCGAAAGCATTGTTCACTACAGAAGTCACATGAAGTCTTAGAAAAGTACAAATTAAACTGTGAAACTAATATCATTTCACTAATTTATGAAGTCTGCCTAACTGCTGGTTTTGAACAGTTTGCATCGACAAATTTCTGCCCATGTAGTTGTTGTACGTAGATTCTCAACGTACGGACATTTACAGTGAAATGTGATCACATTGGTTCCTTCACAACCTTCGTATGTAAACTGGTGTAACTGGTATGATTAGATAGAGTCAGTGCTCTAGAGATAGAAGAACCATTTCAATAGGACATTCTGTAACTAATGCTGAATATTTGCCGGAGGCGACCGATAAAGATGACCAGCTTCAGAATGTTTTCTGTTCTTATTTATGCAGCATTTACTCCTATTTATTCTTGAGCTTGGAAACATGCATTGGAAAAGAGGTCATTGTATCTCAACGGGACCGACCTGGTTAAATAAAGGCAAATAAATTAAAAAATTCAAAAAAAATTGAAGAAATAAGTTATTTTGAGGTAACGTGTCTTTAAATTGAAAATTAAAAATTCAACCGGTCCAACTCGTCACCTGCTGATGAAGTTCAGGTGAAAAACATCCACGGCTCAAAGAAACCTTGTGGTGAACTTATTACTTATATGGTCCGATGACAAGTTCTTCATATTACACTGTGTTACATCTTAGGTTGATATAAAAACTAAAAGTGAAACCTCTCCTCTTGCTGTGAGTCCAGACGATGTGTCGGCCGGTCACGAGTTCACTGCAGCTGCCGAGCGGAGAGAGCGACACAAACTGCTGCTTCAGGACACATTCTGCTGAGTCATGCCTGTGGCTCGTTCCCACGCTCACAGCAACAGGGCCCGACTGTTCCTGAGCAGTGCACATGATGTGTTTGAAGTCACTGGGTCGGTTATTTACTGCTGTGAATGTGGACACAAATAACTAATACGATTTAACATTATGTCGAGCGTGACTATTTTTAATCCACGATGGAAATCGCAGATGTTTTTTTTGTGCCGAACAAAATTAGTCGTTTGTTTGTATCAGACACCAAGAAAATTGGTGTCTGATACAAACACAAAGCAGCAGATGAACCGGAGCTGGATTAAACCAGGTTCTGTCTGAGCCATGATCACATTAATACGATTCTGTGTCATTTGGGAGTGACCCCTGACCTCCAGGTGACCCGAGGGGGGGTGTCAGGGAAACCAGGCTGAGAACAGATGAGGTGAATACGAACAGGAAGGAAAGTTTGAGATCAACCCTTTGTTTCCAGAAGTAAAAATCCTACTTTAACCATCCAGTGGCGTTTTACTAGCAACGTCAAGGTCAATCCTCGTCGTTATACCACCGGCTGTGATTGGTGGAGCTCCTAGTTACCATGGAAACGTTCAACACTGTGAGGATCAGCTACGATCGGAGGTTCAGCGTTAACCACATGTCACCGACAGTGATGAGTCCAAAGCTGGAAATCACTCCAAACAAGGTCAAATTCAAGAAGCATGGTTAATGGGAACAAACCAGTGTGGGGTCGATAAAGTTTTTATAATATCTTATCGTTATAAATACGTTTGGTACCTTTTGTAACTCTGTGGACGTTCATCTATCCTGTCAGGTTTCCTGTTCTCAAACCAGAAACCCGGTCTGCAGGTCTGTGGAGCTGCAGACTGGGAACAGACCTTCTCCCAGTCTGCAGCTCCAACATGCATTGAGCTAACAAAGCATCTCCAGCGGTTCAGACCCTGACAGGAGCCGAGCCCACGGAGACGTGTTGGATCCATGGAACCCGTCTTCAGGCAGCTAGCGGCTCGCTGTCACTCAGACTCAATCTACTGCAGAGTGGGAGGAGCCAATAGACTCATTTACACTTTAAAAAACCCACAAATGGGTAATAAACATGTTGTAAAATGGTTATTAATCAGGCTGACATGTGTCTGAGCCCAGAGGAGTCAGATCAGCACAGGCCTGTGTTGTGCTGAATCAAAGGACAGAGGACAGAGGACAGAGGACAGAGGACAGAGGACAGAGGACAGAGGACAGAGGACAGAGGACGTCTCTGTCAAAGACTTGTTTGTTGCAAACGGAGACAACACAACAACTGTATGTTTCCAGCTATGGAACAAATGTGTCAGCAATAAACCAGAAGTTCAGGAGTTTCACTGATGACCCGAAACTTGAATCATAATCTGATCATTTATAGTGAACTAAGTTAATTGTTTCCACACGAGAGTCTGAAGCTTCATGTGTTTCATTGGATTGTTTTGGTTTCACATTGGTTTTGTGATTGTGATTTACGGACTATTACCTTCAGACTCAGTCCTCCACAGTACTACAGTAATCCACAGTACTACAGTACTACACAGTAATTCAGTACTCCACATTACTCCAGTACTCCAGCACTCCAGTACTCCACTATACCACAGTACTCCACAGTAATACAGAACCATGGTTCAGCTGGATCCAGACCCAGAACCTCTCTTCTGGTCTGAAGAACCTTTCACACCTGATGTTTTGGACCAAAGTGTGAAAGCGTCCAAAGTGTATTTCTTGGCTTTTTGACACAGTTGGAAACTTTCTGGTAAACTTTGTTCTTAATACTTCAGGCAGAGAGAAACCATGAGTTGTAATGTACGTCCGGTTACAGTTTGCTCACATCTCAGGTCCAGGCCTGGAGCTTGAAACCCCCGTCACCCACCGTGGTTGAGTTACGGAGTGAGAGCTCTGCTGGGTTGAGTGATGTCACAGGGGTGAGGGGGGGGCGTGGCGAGGGCGAGTTTAATCACAACGGCTCTAATGAAACAGAGTCGGGCTCAGGGGCCACGGTCAACACACTGCTCCGAGGGAGAGGGAGGGAACCCAGATCAGATCCATCCTTCCTCTCTCTCTCTCTCTCTCTCTCTCTCTCTCTCTCTCTCTCTCTCTCTCTCTCTCTCTCTCTCTCTCTCTCTCTCTCTCTCTCTCTCTCTCTCTCTCTCTCTCTCTCTCTCTCCATCCACAGTCTTCATCCTCTGTTTCACCTTCACCTTCAAGTCTCTGCAGCCGTCACTTTCCCTGCTCCCTAAAAAACCTGATGAAGTCGTGACCTGACTACAGAATCACAGAAACTCGTCTACACTCAGCTACGTGTAGTTGATGATTGATGATCACTTCATGCAGAAGTTGTGAAGCTTCCACAAGTTCAAGCTGATTTTTCAGATTTTCCTCCCAAAGGAACAACTTCCTCCGGCCACTTAACCTTCAATCTGTTTCTGTCCTTTTCCTCAATCTCTAGTTTTCTCCTATTTGTTTTCTTAACTACACTTTTTTCTTTTTCATCTCAGATCGTATCACTGGAGATAAAAAAAACTTACATGGTCAGATCCCTCTGTCAGCTCATCAAGGCTGTTTGAGCTCGAGCTGTAGATCAGTCCACAGACGGATGAACGAGAGGAAGGATGGATGGATGGATGGATGGATGGATGGATGGATGGATGGATGGATGGATGGAGTGGAGCTGGGTCAGTAGTTATTGGATTGTTGCATTTACAGAAGATCCATTTGGAAGGAACGGCTGATTGGCTGGTGATAGACTGTGTTAGATGAAGAAACTGAGTTTCTCTTGATCTGAAGGTCGAGTGAAGTCATTTTTAATTAAGGAAACAATCAGACGTTACAGTGAGAACTCTGATTCACCGTTGTCTCACAGCCAGAAGGTTCTTGGTACGAAGCCAGTTCTCTGTAGTTTGAAGATGTTGCAGTTTGTATGTTCTCCACGTGTTTGCATTAGTTCTCTGTAGAAACTTTGTCGTCTTCACACAGTCCAGACACGTGCAGTTTGGAACTTTCATCCAATGTGAGATCGATTCCAACCGCGACGACCCTTATTCCTTCTGCACATGAGAAGATAATTGTACCAACCTCGGGTCTAATTTACTCTTCCAGATGTTCGCAGGGGGGAATTGATGTTTTGATTAACTGCACAAATGATCCTGTTGTGCGACAGGTTTACAGAAACTTAACGTGAGCGACTGAATCAGATTCTCCCTGTCAGAAATGATATGATATATTAACAGTTGGATATCGAGGAGACTTGTATGAAAGCAGCAGTTATTCAGCGAGTGAGAAGAAGTGTAAATGCAAACAAGTCACAACCACGGCCGCTGGCAACTTCCATCCTACATTTGCAATGACTGCTGAGCGTTGTAGTAACACAAAGAGCCGTCAGTGAGAAGTAATGATGAATGTTCTGCTCAGACAACACAGGCAGTTATTATTCTGAAGAGGGTCAAGGTCGTCAAATCACAGAGAAATAAGACAGAGGGAAAGCAAGGTCTGTTTTCATCTTTCAGATTATAGCTGTTGAGGACACTGCAGCAGGCGTCTGAGGACAGGAGGCTGATTGTGTGTCTGTCCTCACGAGGCAGAGGACACAGGTACACAACATGTGTGGAGGTCGGGTCCTGGACCTAAACGACCTTGTCTCTTTGAGCTCAAGACTCCTTCTGTGTGGCGTCCCAGGTCGTAACATCCAGAGAACACATGTACTGACGGCAGGAGAGTAAAATCAGATAAGTGTAATACACCGAACCCTTGTGTTCCTCTTGGAGCATTGTGTGTTTCCCTCTCAGGGATGTGATTGTGCGTTGTGTGCACTCCTGCAGCAGCATTCCTGTCACAATCTCATTACACTATAAAAGCTGTGTGATGGTCCTGCGACTCAGTGGAACAATCATCAGAGGAAGAGCTGGTGAACAGAGGAGGTTTGGAAAAGTTGGTCCCAACAAATCCAACCTGAGAGAGGAAGCTGAAGCTGAGAGCGAGAGCGGGAACAGAGAATATGTTTAATACAACAGAGAAGTGTTTCTCTCAAGGATGAATGTGGTGCACAGAAAGCCGGGGGGGATCAACAGGGGGGGGGCCCAGCACTGGTTTCTGCCCCGGGGCCCCCTGCTGGCGTCATCCAGCCCCTGTGCTGACACTCAGAATTCCTCTCCGGAGTCGCCTATAGATTCAAATCATGTTTCGTCCTCCACGAGTTTCACAGAAAGTCTTTCAGCTGAATTTATTCTAAAGAGCTCTGCAGCCCGAGCTCTGATTCAAGGATTCTGTGTTTAATACGAGATAACATCCACATTTCATCCAGCCTTTCTCGACATGTAATATCCTGGAGCTGCATAAACACTGCATGATGGTTTTACAAGATTCATGTACCAGTTTTTAATGTTTATTATTGTGACCAGTTTAATAAGAGTTTCAGTCAAATCGGATCCTGTGAACACGTGAACCAGCTCAGAGCCACAGATCACACCAGGAAACATTAAACATTTAAAGACGCCATTAAAGACACTGGGACTGCTACTGGTGAAATACTGCAGCTTCAAACTTTACTAGATTTGCAGATACTCTTGTTTTATGTGTGTTTATGCACATACACAAGCATGTTTGATTGCTTTATGCATATTTTGCAATAATAGCTGGTTTTTACGGTGCACTTAACATGTAGCATTTTTTCTGTTCATCCAGAGAACTTTCTAAACTTTAGAGAGATGTCTATCTATCTATCTATCTTCTATGATCTATGTATCTTCAGATCATAAAGTCCTGATCATGTAAACTCATCCCAGTGAAACTACAACTGTGACTGACAGGTGCTTTATAAATAAAATGGCATTTTAATAAACGTATTTGACCAATCGTGAGTCAGTCTGTCAATCATGACGCTTCACGCTGTTTTAATGATAAATGCTAAACTAATGAAAACCAAACAAACATTCTTGTGATAAGAACTAGAAAGTAGAAACATGTATTTGCTATTTTCTTAGATTTCTTTGTTTGGTTTATTTTCCATCTGTTATTATATAGAGATTAAATTGTTATAGAATGTGAAAAATAAATGAATATTTGCTGTTTCCGTGTGATTAAGACTCATTTTCAGGGTCGTCCATTGTTCAGCTCGGAGCTGCAACTGAGAACAAAAACCAGAAGATCCAGATGATTTAATAATAAAAAATGAACCGGAGAGAAAAAGGTGGGAAGGAGAAGAAAGGATTTATTCCTCCGGCCGACCGCAGGATGAAGTGAGAGAGGCTGAAGGCTCCTCGGGGCGATCATCTCCATCTGAACCCTCTGAACTCATCCGGCTCCTGAAGTGAAAACACTCACAGATCGCACAACGGCTGGTGAGTGTGTGAAAGTGTGCGGCTTGTGTTAGTGTGCACATACTTGTGTTGGTGAACCTGCTCACCTCCCGGCTCCGAGTGCGTCCTTGGCATTCGCCTCACACGCTCACACAGACATCACAACACGGAGGCAGAGACAGAAACTCTCACAGCGACGGAACAAAGACGAGAGAGGAACCGAACCAGACGGAGAGAGAGAGGAAGTTCACCCACAGGCCAGAAGGTAATAATAAGAGAGAGAGAATCAGCTTTAGAGGAGGAGTCAGCTCGTCAGCTGTCACTCAGACCTGCTGGTGTTGGTCTCACGCTGCAGCTGATCTGATCGTCTCTGATCTGAGGAACAGAGTTCAGACCAACAGGAGAAACTCTTTCTCACAAGCTCCAGGAACAAGACAAGTCAAATCCAGCTGAGACGTTATATCATATTCAGTTTCTGTAAAAATAATCCATGATCTGTGTTTATGTGAACTGTGTTAATCTCCTTCATTTGGTTTTAACTCTGATGTCGACTTGAATAATCTACAATCTGAAATTATGAGTTAGAGAAAACCACTTGAGATTTACAGCATCAATCACATCTGAGGAAACACTAACAGGAAGTTCCTCCTGTAGAAGAATCGCTTGAGTTAAACCATCTGACAGAAGAAGATATGACGACTTAAAATGTCAAGAAGAAGAAGAAACAGAGAAAAGGAGAGAAGCAAACAGAAGGTGAAGCCACAGGAATCGTTCATGTTACTGGGAAACATATGGTGGAGATGACATCACTGAGAGGAAGGGAACATACAGAGATGGAGAGAGGAGGAGGAGGGGAGAGGAGGAGGAGAGGAGGGAAGGAGGGGGAGGAGGAGAGGAGGAGAGGAGGAGGAGAGGAGGAGGACAGGAGGACAGGAGGACAGGAGGAGGAGATGAGGGGAGGAGGGGAAAAGAGGAGGAGGAGAGGAGGGGAGGAGGAGGAGGAGGAGGAGAGGAGGGAAGGAGGAGGAGGAGGAGAGGAGAGGAGGACAGGAGGACAGGAAGAGGAGATGAGGGGAGGAGAGGAAAAGAGGAGGAGGAGAGGAGGAGAGGAGGGGAGGAGGAGGAGGAGGAGGAGAGGAGGGAAGGAGGAAGTGGAGGAGAGGAGAGGAGGACAGGAGGACAGGAAGAGGAGATGAGGGGAGGAGAGGAGAAGAGGAGAGGAGGAGGAGAGGAGAGGAGGAGAGGAAGGGAACATACAGAGATGGAGAGAGGAGAAGGAGGAGAAGAGGAGGAGAGGAGGGGAGGAGGAGGAGGAGAGGAGAGGAGGAGGAGGAGAGAAGAGGAGGAGAGGAGGACAGGAATAGGAGATGAGGGGAGGAGAGGAGAGGAGGAGAGGATAAGAGGAGGAGGAGAGGAGGGGAGGAGAGGAGAGGAGAGGAGAGGAGAGGAGAGGAGAGGAGAGGAGAGGAGAGGAGAGGAGAGGAGAGGAGAGGAGAGGAGAGGAGAGGAGAGGAGGAGGAGAGGAGAGGAGGAGAGGAAGGGAACATACAGAGATGGAGAGAGGAGGAGGGGTGAGGAGAGGAAGAGAGGAGGGGAGGAGAGGAGAGGAGGGGAGGAGGAGAAGGAGGAGCAGCAGGAGGTGAGGAGGAGAGGAAGGGAAGAGGGGAGAGGGGGATAGAGGAAAGGAGAGGAGAGGAAGAGAGTTTGTGGTAAATGAATAAAGTCCACTACGTGCACTTGGCCGGTTTGGGGACGATGGAGACTGTGGAGAGAGTTCAGGGTCAGGAAAGACAAATGTTTGTGTCGGACCTGAGACACAAACTTTGGAGTTTGGCAGCGGCTGAGAAAAAAACTTTCAGGCGAGGATGTAATTTCAGGAGACAGAGTCGTGTCAGAGACAAGAGAGAGAGAGAGAGAGAGAGAGCGAGAGAGAGAGAGAGAGAGAGAGTCTTCTGTCCCCGGTGGAATGAGACGCTTCAGAGACACAGCAGGACGCCGCCGAGCTTTGCTCCTCATCTCCTCGACATGACGTGAAACTTCCTGCTCCTGCTGACAGAGGACCACTCGTCACTTTTATTAAATATCAGTCTCTCTCCTTTTTACTGCTCACACACGAGAGAGAGAGAGAGAGAGAGAGAGAGAGAGAGAGAGAGAGAGAGAGAGAGAGAGATTCTGCGGCGGCCGAGTGTAAAAAGGCTTCTAACAGGTTATTGACGGGCGCCAGAGCAAGATGGTGACATCACCTCCGACCAATAGCTGCGCCGGCGGCCGACAGACGAGAGGAAGGATGGACGGAGAGAACGGAGGGATGGAGGTGGAAGGGAAAAGAGAAGGAGGAGAAGGGGAGGGGGGGCTTTTAATTTGTGTTTTGCTGAACTCAGCGGCTCCTGTCAGCGAAGGCAGGGAGGGGAGGAGAAGGGACGGTGATGAATGAGTGAATAAAAAGAGGGAGGAGAAAAAGAGATAGAGCACGAGGAGGGACGAGGGACGGAGAGATTGAAGAGTACATAAAGGAGGTGCAGCGGAAGAAAGGATTATTTAACGGTTCGGGCTCGAAGATTGGTTGATGGGTTTGTTAGAGGAGAAGAGTTAACGAATTAGAAGAAGAAAGACACGTCTCCATCCATCAGAGCCGAGAGGAGGAGAGAGGAGAGGAGGAGAGTAGAGAGGGATGAGAGAAGGGAGGAGGAGATAAGAGAGGAGAGGAGAGAAGAAAGGGAGGAGAAAGAAGACAGGAGGAGAGATGAGAGGAGAGGAGAGATGAGAGGAGGACAGTTAACGAATTAGAAGAAGAAAGAAACGTCTCCATCCATCTGAGCCGAGAGGAGGAGAGAAGAGAGTAGGAGAGAAGAGAGGGAGGAGAGAGGGAAGGAGGAGAGAAGAGAGGGATGAGATAAGAGTGTAGGAGAGAAAAGAGGAGGATAGAAAAGTGAGGGAGGAGGAGAGAAGACAGGAGGAGAGATGAGAGGAGAGGAGAGATGAGAGGAGGACAGTTAACGAATTAGAAGAAGAAAGAAACGTCTCCATCCATCTGAGCCGAGATGAGGAGAGAAGAGAGGGAGGAGAGAAGAGAAGCGAGAAGAGAGGGATGAGAGAGAAGAGATGAGGAGGGAATAGAGGAGGAGAGAAGAGAGAAGGGAAGAGATGAGGAGAGGGAGGAGAGAAGAGAGGGATGAGAGAGGAGAGAGGAGGACAGAAGAGAGGAGAGAAGAGAGGATGAGAGAGAAGAGAAGTTGGAGGAATTATATCACGCAAATTAATGATTATTGATCGTTTGCATGTGTGTGTGTGTGAATTTGTGTGTGTGTATGTTTGTGTAAGTGTGTGTGTGTGTGTTACTGTTTGTGTGTGTGCGTGTGTAATTGTGTATGTTTGTGTGTGTTCACTCTGCCACAGTCTGAGCCAACATGAGTCATCGTTTCCAAAACACAGAGTGCCCACCGTGTGTGTGTGTGTGTGTGAGTGTGTGTGTGTGTCCATGTAAAAATCACACACATTCGAACTGTGTCGAGTGCACAAACAAACACAAACACACAAACCCAGCAGTGATGTAAATATCCACTTATTCCTACATGTCTGTGCTTCTTTGCTTGTGATGACATTAAGGACAGATTGAAATCTTAATCCTAGAATAAAAGTCAGTAGAAGATATGATGACGGGATAAAATGTCCTCGCTGCTTTTAAACTGTCCTCACTTTACAAATGTCCTCGTCTCCAAAACTCGTCTCGCTTTCTAAGCTTCGTCCTTCTTTGCCCAAAACAATTTCCGTTTACCAGACAAATTATTGTAGTTAATCTCAAATTCTACATCATCCTACTTTTCCAACACGTCCTCGGTTTCATCCAGAAACAGAGAAAGACTGAAAATGATATTTTAACGCAGGTTCAATGTTTATCTGTCAAATTTGTCACAAACTCACAAACACAAATAATTGTGACACAAAAGAACTCTTGCATTTGATACATTATTGTTATTGTAGGAGCACAACACACACACACTACCTGAGGAAACACACAAGTGCAGATCTACACACATATTCTCTGTTTCCTTAAAACATCCTTATTCTTTAAAACATATAAACCGTCTTTTCAAAAATGTCCTTGTTTTGCACTTATGTCCTTATTGTCTTCCATGTCCCCTGGTGTTTCCTCAGAGTCCAAACATGTCTGGACTTTCCTAAGACGTTGTCACTGAACTAAAGTCACCTTCACTGTGAATACAACACTTTTTTTAAATGTCTCACACTCCTTACACAACACCCACGCAATCTGCAAAATGTCCTCATTTTCCTAAATTGTCTCTGTTTAGGACAATATGTCCTCACACTCCAAGCTGTGCTCATCATCAAATTCTACATCATCCTACTTTTCCAACATCCAGAAATAGAAAAAGGCTGAAAATGATCTTTCACCACATGCAAACCTTCTTTTCAAAAATGTCCTCACTGTCTTCCATGTCCCCTAATTTTGTCCTCAGAGTCCGAACATGTCTACACTTTCCTGAGATGTTGTCAAAGTCACCTTCACTGTGAATACAACACTTTTTTAAATGTCTCACACTCCTTACACAACACCCACACAATCTGCAAAATGTCCTCATTTTCCTAAATTGTCTCCGTTTAGGACAATATGTCTTCACACTCCACGGTGTGATCGTCCTCATCGTCACGTTTCACACATGTCTTCACCCTGAAGCCTTCGAGGTCCGGTCCTCACAGAGACAGAAGAACACACACACACACACTGAGAGTTACTGGGCCGACACACACTCGCTCTGTGTGGGCACCGCAGAACCAACCGGCTAAAAAAGACTGGATATCACCATGGCAACCAGCGGGCCGTGTACCAATCGCAGGTCAACTCGATGAGGTAATGCTCTCCACACTCACACACACACACACACATACACACACACACACAGACACACACAAACAGACACACACAGAAAACATGTCCTCACTTTGATAGGTTCAATATTCAGCACATGCAGCAAAGCAACAAAACACTGCAGAAGAAAAAGTAACCCAAACAAAAACACACACCCAAACAAAAACACACACACACACACACACACACACACACACACACATACATCTGAGGTTGTGGAACAGCCGGAGAGTTTCTGTACAATTCAACAACTCCCTGTTACATAATGTTGTTCCATTACACACACAGGGAGAGAGAGAGAGAGAGAGAGAGAGAGAGAGAGAGAGAGAGAGAGAGAGAGAGAGAGAGAGAGAGAGAGAGAGAGCAACAGACAGAAAGAGAGAGAGAGAGAGCAACAGACAGAAAGAGAAAGAGAGAGAGAGAGCACACTGCAGCAGCTCGCTCGCCCTCCCTGCAGAGCTGTTGCATCGAGCTCGAACAAAGATCCGTGAAACAGACGACGCTCTGCGACACTCTCATGTTCTGACTCACACAGGTTCTGTGACGATGACGTAACTCTGGTGTTACTGGTTTTAAACTCTTTAACACCAGTGGTTGATGTCTGGAGTCACATGGTTGAACTTTGACCTTCGGTGGAAGTTTCACCTTCAGATCGTCACTAACACACAAACTGAGGAACTGTGGACAGAACTATGACAACAAAGCTGTAAATATGTCTTAATAATAACTTTACTTTATGTCTCAGTATTTATCTGTTTACGGCAGCACCACACTCCCCGAGCAGGACAACACACACACACACACACACACACACACACACTTCATCATCTGCCCAGAAACAGGAATGTTACGCGGAGCCCAAAGTTTTCACGTTTGTTTTCAGGACTCAAGTCCACACACAAAGTACAAAGGGAATAAAATACTAAGTCTCTAAACAAAAATGTAGAAAGTTGAACTATGACCGTCTGCGTGGACGATAAAAACTTTACGGACGATAGCGCGAGGGAGCACGTTGAGAACAGTTCTGCTCACGTCTGCACAAAGTAACACAACACCGGAGCCAAACACAATGTGAACTTTAATAATTTGGTTCATCATGAAACTGTGGAGGGAAAAAACTGAATATGGCGCCATCACCTACTCCAGAAAATCTCTGCACCTTAGCACTGTACCTGCCCATAACTAACTTACTGTATATATTGTTTTGTTTTATATTGTTTTATATTGTTGTTTAATGTCTGATTGTTATTTATGTACAGTGCACAAACCACACCAAGGCAATTTCCTGTATGTGGCAATTAAAAGAATTCTGATTCTGATTCTGGATGATTGATGACATCGGGCCTGGTGAAGATCTCTGATTTTAGAATAGTGATGATGGTGTTGAGGAGCAACACGTTCAATCTCCTGTTAAAATTAGCCGTACAGTGAGGGGGGGGGGTCTGATGTCATGACCTCCGTGTTTCTCACTTCCTGATCACGACTCTGACAGTGACACCGTTTTCCCTTTTGTTAAATCTTCATCATCTGCACGAAACCACCAGTAAAACGCAGAAAACTTGACTCTCTACGACGTCTCTGAACTCCCGCCCCCCCTCCGCTGGTCCCGCCCACCTCTCCCTTTGTGTGTGTCCATGTGACCTCGCAGCCACTTGTCAGCACAAATCCGTGCACCAGCTTTCTGCTCTTCATGTATATTCCATAGGATCTGTCCATGTGTGTTACAGCTTTGTGCGACTCTGGACGTGGGTTCAGCCCCTTTCTGTCTCAACCTATATGTCGGGGGTGCGTGTCAGGCCTGCATGCTAAATCCCTCTGAGTGCCCACATGTCAGCTCCTGTCAGTTAATTGCTGTGAGTGTGTGTGCACGTCTTCGGCCTCACGCTGCCCCCCCCCCCCGCTGCCCAAGGACGACAGGTGTATATATGGATGTGTGTGTGTTTGCTGGATCTTGTCGAGTTTCTCTGCTGCGAGTTTCACACGGACGACAAATGTCCACTTCTGGGTCTCGAGATCGTGTTTGTTGAAAAGAAAAGAATTTCCTGGATGAAACGTTAAAGTGATGGATCAGATTTTCATTGTTTGAATCATCGCCTTTTTTTTTAGCCAAAAAGTCGTCCAGCTCCTCTCGAGTGAAACCTGACAACATGGTTTCATTTATTTTGGCTTCTTTGAAATCCAAAGACTTGAGAAAAGTATGAAGAATCTATATTTGCTGTTTTGATTTATGCCTCTTAAATCCTTGGTCCTTTAAAACAAATCTCTGATCATAGAAAAATAAAAGTAGAAATTAGAGAATTGTTTAACAATAGAAAAGAGAAGAGACTTCCTCCTCTCACTCGTCCACATTGAGCCTATCTATATTCTAAATCAAAATCTATATTTTCTCTTGTGAATCCTTGGTCCTAATCAAACTTAGAAAAGTAGAAATTAGAGAATTGTTTAACAATAGAAAAGAGAAGAGACTTCCTCCTCTCACTCGGTCGGTGCTTTGTGCAGTTTAATGATGAAACATTAAAGTGATGGATCAGATTTTCATTGTTTGAATCTTCGCTTTTGTTTTTAAGCCAAAAAGTCGTCCAGCTCCTCTCGAGTGAAACCTGACAACATGGTTTCATTTATTTTGGCTTCTTTGAGAAACAAAGACTTGAGAAAAGTATGAAGAATCTATATTTGCTGTTTTGATTTATGCCTCTTTATTCTTTGGTCCTTTAAAACAAATCTCTAATCATAGAAAAATAAAAGTAGAAATTAGAGAATTGTTTAACAATAGAAAAGAGAAGAGACTTCCTCCTCTCACTCGTCCACATTGAGCCTATCTATATTCTAAATCTAATTCTATATTTTCTCTTTTGAATCCTTGGTCCTAATCAAACTTAGAAAAGTAGAAATTAGAGAATTATTTAACAATAGAAAAGAGAAGAGACTTCCCTCCTCTCACTCGTCCTCATTGAGCCTGACTCGGTGCTTTGTGCAGTTTACTGATCTGTGATCTCTTTAAACCACTGATCTCCACTGGGTTTGAGGAGCTGCCAATGAACTGATTCACAGCTCCAGGTATCACACCAAACTAAATTCCAACTTGTGTTTACAACTTTCTTTGATTCTAACAGAGACATTTTCAGAAATCGCTGCAGGAGCGTGAATATCATCCATAGATCTGTTCTATCGGAGCTGAGATTAGGACATCGAGCTTCTCCTGCCAGAAGACTCCATGTGAGAATCCAGGAGGAGAGAACTCACAGGACGCCAGTGAACGTGCAACAGATACAAACTGGAAGATCTCTCCTGACTCCACAGAGGATCCAGGAGCTCTGCAGAGCTGGAGTCAGTTTGTATGATTCTGCAGATGAGGACCAAAGTCCAGTCCAACAGGAAACATCTTCAGTGAATCATCTCCACTCCGGGACATCAGACTGGAGCTGGAGTTGAACCGTTGTGGTTCCATCGTCCCGTCTCCTCTCTCTTCGCCTCACTCTCCCGGCCCGGCTCAGATTTTGTGACTCCCCCTCCTTCCTCCCAAAAATAAAGTACGGAGCCAGAGCACTCCCTGGTGGTGCCAGACCTGAACTTCAGCGATTCAAACTCAGCCAACTTTTCTGTGTGTGTGAGCTGCTCCGGCTCCTCTCGGCCTCGGCAGGCGGATCCCAGGAGGCTCGGTGTCAGCAGAGGTTTGTGTTGGATTCACCCGGAGGAGGAGAGAGAGAGAGAGAGACTCTGAGGCTGAGACATGTGAGGATCAGACACTTGTTGCTCCTGCAGTTCATCAGGGTTCAGACCCAGGGACCTGAGGAGTCACTGCACAGCTCAGGGATGTTTCTGAACTTTAAGTTGCATCACGTGAACTTTCAGTCTGATTCCTCTTTCATGAGAAACTCAGTCAAACTGCAGCAGGTTGAACTTTCAAAGCTTTTCAGATGGAAACTATGAAACTGGTCTGAGATCTGTGTAATATCCAGTGAAACATGAGGGACAGTTACAATAGAGACAGAATAACAACCTGATGGTTTAATGCATGAGTGATGGAGATGAGTTACAGGAAGAAGAGTGATGCTTTATCACATTTTCTATATATATATGTTATATGATTATTGATTATTTGACTGTCTATGTCACATGTTGTTTGTTGAATAATTAGTTTGGTCCTTTCTGTTTTCATTCTTTCCCAATATGTTGCAGACCAGAGATCAGACCTACAGCAGATTAACAGTATATAGACAGTGGCACGTTGGACCAGTGGTTCTGTCCCAGTTTGAATCCCAGTTTGGCCGAGGTCTTCTCTTGTGGAGTTTCATGTTTCACGTGTCTGTGGGAGTTTCCTCCAGATTCCAGGTCGGAGTCAATAAGAGATATTTACAGTGTGAACAGTTGTTTGTTGATAATTTAATCCTGTGAAACGCTGGCGACCTGTTCAGGTTGTAGCCCCGCCTCTCGCCCAATGTCCACTGGGATTGGCTCCAGAATCCCCCCCACACCCCCACTTATAATGAAGATATGCTGTTGCCCGGGGCCCTGAGCTGAGAGCCGGCCCCCAGGAATCACAACCTCCTGAATATTGATGAGCAGATATGAACAGGAACATGCAGCGACCCGGCGGTTGGGGATTCCAGCGTGGGGCCCCCAGCTGCCTTTGCCCCGGGGCCCTCAAAGTCCCTGGAAACGCCACTGCTCTGACGGCTCTGTAGATTTGATGGAGACACCGGATCCAACACAACCAACGAGGTTCCTTCACCTCATCTCCACAGCTACACACAGTGGATCTGATGAACTGTTCGACCGACACTTTTCAGTCTTTAAGAAATAAATGTATCCAAAGAACATGTGACTTCATCATCGCACTATTCAGTCATAACTTGATGACACAGCAGTAAACGTGTCATAGAGAAGATGCTCAGGTTCTTAGCCCAAAACACATTCACTGTTTTATCTGACCGACAATCCCAAACCCTAAAAACACTTGTTTGTAGTTTTACTCTGACTGACCTGAGTCCAGAGCCTGTCGCAGCTCGACGGGTCCCCCGGAGGCCGGAGGACCTCGGTACAGGGACTCGCTGTTCACACCTGCACAAAGAAAACACAGGAAGTCAGAGACAGACAAAAAACTGTGCGTAAACGTGGGAACATGTGGAGGGATACGCTGTTATTTTCAAGAAGTAGTTCCAACGTGTAAATGCTAAAGCGCTTTGTCTGTACTCTGCGTTTGTTTTGTCAGTATTTCTTAAAGTCATCTAAAAGCTCATAGACATCGGCAAAACAGACGAAACAGAGCAGTACCAGCAGGAATTGTAGGGGGCAGTGTGGCAAAGTGTTCAAGTTTCCACGATGGTCGAACACTTTGAGAGTCGGTAAGTTTGATCACTGCCGTAACCATGAGGCCACTTCTGCCTCTCGCTCAATCGACAATTATCTTAACCTCCGACTCGGTCGTCACGTTTATTATTGTTAGGAACTCTCAACTCTTCACTGCCCTCTAGTGGACGTGCTGCTTAACAAACACGCCAACATAAAGAGAGCATAGAACATCATCATCGTCTGAAACTGAAAAATCTCTTTTCTTATGTCAAGGCAGAATAAATTAGCTTTTAGAGGTGAAAGCAACATGAGACACTTTCGGCCTTTTTATGCTAAGCTAAAAGGCTAAAGGCTAAACACAACCCGACTCCAGGCTCATCGTTCACACTGAGATGTCACGGATATTAACTTTATTATTTTTACTCAGATTAATGTCAGTGTGATCTCGAGTTTTTCTCACCGAGTTTCTCGACGGCTTCGACGAGTCTCCACACGACCAAGGGGGCGGCGTCAGACAGAAGCTCCGCCTCCACACCTGAGGGACACAGAGAGAGAGAATATTATTATCATTATTTATTGATATAAAAACAACTACGCAGCGCCTCTGTATGATTCTCTTACTTCCCACTGATTATTTATTCATGATCAACATTAAACTTCTGTATTTCTTTAACTTTGCAAACACAGCTTATTTTTAAGAGAATATTCAAGAGGAAGTTATTTTTTAATTGCTGTCATCAACTTCTACACACACACACACACACACACACACACACACAAATACTGTGCAACTGCTGTACTATTCTACTATGAATTCATATTAAGATTTTACTCTGTGAAATATAAATATAAAATGTTTTTTCTTGGATTTCGATTATCGTTGTGTTTTTCTTGTGTGTTTTACATGACGACTTGTTGTGTTGTGTTGTGTTGTCGTGACTCACAGCCTCACAGACTCAAGAAACATACAATTTTAAAAAAAAAGGAAAAATGTAACACAGACATGAAAGTGTTTTATTTTCCAGTTATTAGACCGAGAGCAATTTCCTATACGTCTGTAATTCATCCATCTGAACACATGAACCTGAGTTTATGTGACTGTGTGTGTGTGTCCCTCCAGGGGGTTGTGTACTGCTGCTTGAATAACCAGCACACACCCACAACCACACACACACACACACACACACACACACACACACATACATACAGCAATGAGAAAACCTTGTAAAAGTCAGAGTTGAGTTCATGC